>NC_063058.1:15526796-15826796 GCF_018812025.1 Megalobrama amblycephala
AATAAAATATGAATGAAAAACTCACCACCACAAATTTAATCTGTTGTGGGTGGTTTCCAGGGTGTTGTTATGCAGATGCTATGGTGTTCTGAATGGTTTTTAGCTTGTCGTTTCTGTTCTGCTGTTCCTAAAGTGTTGTGGGTGGTTGCTAGGGTGTTGCCATGAGGTTGCTAAGGTGCTGCGAGTGAGTGCTAGAGTGTTATTGGTTGCTAGTTTTTAGCATGTTGCTGTTGTTACATATAGTAGTTGCCAAGATGTTGCGATTGGTTTCCGGGGCATTGCTAGACAGTTGCTAAGGTGTTGCTAAGTGTGTCTTTTTTTGTTATGTGAAAGCTAATGTCTTGAATGTGGTTGCCAGATGGTTGTTAATCTAATGCTAAAGTGTTCTGAATGGTTTTTAGCTTGTTTTGGATCGGTGCTTTCTAAAGTGTTGAGGGTTGTTACCAGGGTGTTGCTATGTGGTTGCTTATGTGTTATAAGTGTTTTTTAACATGTTGCTGTTATGTGGTTGTCATGGTCTTGCGAGTGGTTGCCAGTGCATTGCTATGTGGTTTCTAAGGTGTTCTGAGTGGTTTTTTAGCATGTTGTTGTTGTTATGTAATTGCTAGGGAGTTGTATGTGGTTACTAGGGTGTTGCTATGTAGCTGCTAATGTGTTCTGAGTGGCTTTTATCATGATGTTGCTGTTATGCAGTTGCTAAAGTGTTGAGGGTTGTTACTAGGGTGTTGCCATGTGGTTGTTAATGTATTCTGAATGGTTTTTAGCTTGCTGTTTCTGTTCTGTGTTGTGGGTGGTTGCTAGGGTGTTGCCACAAGGTTGTCTGTTGTAGTTTTTAGCATGTTGCTGTTGTTACATGGTTGCCAAGGTGTTGTGATTGGTTTTTGGGGCATTGCTAGGCAGGTGCTAAGGTATTGCTAACAATTAAAGTATTGGATGTGGTTGCTAGGTGATTGTTAATCATACACTAAAGTGTTCTGAATGGTTTATAGCTAGTTTTGGTTCTGCGCTTGCTAAAGTGTTGTGGGTTGTTACTAGGGTGTTGCCATGTGGTTGCTAATGTGTTCTGAGTGTTTTTTTAACATGTTGCTATTATGTTATTGCTTAGGGAGTTGTGGGTGGTTGCCAGGGTGTTGCTATGCAGTTACTAAGGTGTTCTGAGTGGGTTTTATGTTATGTAGTTGCTAGGGTGTTGTAGGTGGTTGCCAGGATTGAGGGGTTTTTAACTTCTTATCTCTCTCTCTCTCTATATATATATATATATATATATATATATATATATATATATATATATATATATATATATATATATATATATATATATATATATATATATATATATATATATATATATATATATATATATATATATTCGTTCACCAATAAACCCATTGCACTGGTTCTCACCCTTGAGCCTGCCAGCTGAGTTCTTGAGCTGTAGCGGCCCGTCGTGAATTAACTTCCGCCCACGTAACAGATCCTCTCTGGCAAACATCTGCCCACTTTTCATCCTCATGATGGACTTGCTGTCCGTCCGACTGTACACTTCCTTTAACCGCTTTTTCTTCTCATGCTCATTCACTTTATTGTCCACGGCAGCAATCACCTCTTTCACCAACTTTAGACTTTGGCTTACGTCTGCATGGTCCTCCTCATTTTCTGTCAAGAAACATGACTATTACCTGGAGCACCACAAATAAGGGTATTAAAAATAGCCTGACTACAATAGCAACTAGTTGTACCTTTTGTGTGCTGCAGTATTCTCTGTAGTAACACAGGATACTTTGTGATTCTTTGTGTGACTAACAATATACACTCAGGAATGCTTAGCCGTCGGACAACAGAGCTGCTCATCTTTTTCTAGAAAACAGAAACAGATGTGAAACATGTGAGCGGTTCCATTTTAGAGTTTTGAGAAGGAAACAAAAGACGGGAAAGAATAAACGCTTCAGGCTACTAACAGTTTTGACTATTTGAGAAATTTATAAAGGCAAAATAATTTGATATGCTACCTTGATAAAAGCTTGAAAACGTTTGTCTTTGGTGTGAAGCTCCTTGTAGAAGTTCACAGCTTCGTTGTGTCTGCTGCAGAACTTCCCATAGACCTTCTTCATTCTGTCGGCACTGGAACCTGAGAACTAGGGAGCAATAAAGAGTGGAAAAAATTGTAAGTTACTTATACTAAATGCCCCAGACATTACAAATCAATGCATTTCTATAGATGCTCCAAAACAGGTTTGAGCCTGATGTTACCTGAGAGACCAGCACGTCGCCAATCTTTCGGATAACAAAGCCGCCCTCTTCCTGGCTCCCTGACTCTTTCTTCCTTTCAAGCAGGTGTGAGAAGAACTGTGTGTGCAAGTCCAGAACTTCATCTACCATGGGGAACATCTTCTCTACAGTCTGGACCTCCAGTTGAACCTCTCTCAGTAGCCCTTTACTGTAAACATCAGCCATGATCTTCAAGGTCCTCACGTGGTGCATTTCTGTCTGGATGAGCTCTGATAATGAGAGAAGGAAGAAACTTTATCACATGACCTTACAAGTGTGTTAATGACCTCGTTCAATAGTTTCTCACAAAGTTCAAAGTGAAAGCAGAAGCTTCTTGGGAGGGGTATGGTGTTATTCTTACCGTAGATGACATCTTGCCTCTTGATAACATCCTTTTTAAGCTGTTTCAGGAATTTCTTGTCTACTGTAAAGCTCCAAGAATCTGCCTCCAGCTCTTTGGCATCAGCTTCAAATTCTCCCATCAACTGACTGTCCATCATCTCTGTACCTGGTGCACCAAGGTACAATCAGAACCAATCAGAACAATCCTCTTGATTTTTATCCTTTGGTAATATTGGTAATGATTCCAGTACAAGATAAAGAGACTTACCCTCATCTGTAAGAGATTCTGTGGACTCTGTGACTTTACTGATCTTGTGAAGGGAGTCGGTAGACTGGGACAGAAACTTCAGAGTTCTTAGAGGAGGTTCTTCCATTTGTCTGTATATGCAAAGAGCAGAAGATATATTGTATACTGCAAGTTTTAATGCCGTACTGATTTTATAAAACCATGACTTCACAATCAAAATATTAAAGGGTTAGTTCACCCAAAAATGAAAATTCTGTGATTAATTACTAAATTACCCGTAAGACTTTCGTTCATCTTCAGAACACAAATTAAGATATTTTTGATGAAATCTGAAAGATTACTGTCCCTCTATGCAACTGACACTTTAAGGCTTCGAAAAGTTCATGAAGAGATTGTGAAACTAATCCATATAAATTGCAAGATTTAATCTAAATTTATTTTCAGAAGAGACCCAATCGCTTTATATGATGAATAGATTTAATTTAGGCTTTTATTCACATATAAACACTGATTAGCGAACATAAGCATAAGTTTAACCAAACCTGCATGACGCGCGAGAATAAACCTCAGTGGTTCTTGCGGAAGCTCAAACGTGTTGCGCAACACATGAGAATAAACCTAATGGGTTTTCACAGCTTCCGTTTACCACAACTGATGAGTTGAACTGTGTGAGTTGATGAATGTTTATGTAAATATAAATCTAAATTCAATCTGTTTATCATATAAAGTGATCGCCTCTTGAGAAAATTTGGACTAAACCGCTCAAATCCATATGGATTAGTTTTACGATCTCTACATGAACTTTTTTAAGCGTGGTAGTCGCATAGATGTCAATGTAGGGACAGAAAGCCCTCGGATTTCAATAAAAAGATCTTCATTTGTGTTTCGAAGATTAATGAAATTAGTAATTAATGACAGAAATTTCATTTTTGGGTGAACTATTCCTTTAAGGACACAATTCTCAACAGTTTTATAATAATGAATTAAATGCAACAGTAAAGAATAAACTAAAAGAATAATCCAAGAAAAAGCAATGAGGCAAACGTGCAATTTTATGAGCAATTTCAATATTAAATCTAAAAACATCTGTATGTTTTCAGCTAGCAACAGTACTGACCCTGCAATGTTATTAATGGACATGCTCTTGGACAGCGGGTTGCTGTTGAAAGACATGATACTGCTGGGGCTTTTCCGAGAAGGGGCAAGAGGAGCGGGTTGGTCATCGGGAATGGAAATGGCGGACCATGGACGCTCTCGCGCCGGGAGGGCTAAACAGATCAACAGCAAATGGTCAGATTTTTGATAGATGCAAATAAAGAAGAAATACATAAAACAAATTGTGGGAGGAGTTTACTTTTACTTCGAAGCGTGACACCAGGCATCGAGGCAGAATCTGTAACGGTCTGCTGCTGTTTTTGCTGCTGAAAGAAATATTTTAATAGAAGACAATCTTTATTTTTGGGTAAACATTCTCTTCAATCATATTATTCCTATAGTTTTGGTCATAGAACAACAATAATTTGAATATAACAAAGAAACGTATAAAAAAAGCAATAGCCCTGTTTATGACAGTCATATAAGAACCAAGATAAAAGACAATGAATTACCTTCATTTTGACCTTAGCACAAACAGGAAGACTTTCTCTGCAACCTTTGTGGACATGTGCATTGCAATCTGAAAACACACACAAACCATACGGTCAGTATTGAAAGCACAGGCGTCTATCCATCAGTTTAAAGCAATATTCCACTAAATTTCATCCAAAAGCAGAAAGAATGAGCCTGAAGCTGTAAAATAGCAGTAAACAGAATAGACATCTGGAAGATTTCCTGCTTCCCCCTTTGTGAAGGAGAGAGTGAGATTAGCCTTTTCCTGCATGTCTCCACCTATGCCAATCAGCTGATGTTTTCCACAAATTTAGCCACAAACACTTCGGTTGAGTCATTGTTTATACTCATTTTCTCATGAAAACAAGCTAAAATTGTGAGTTTCAGAAGCTCATGCACAAATTCATACACAATATATAAATATGTTAAATGTACAACTGATTTGATGTTATGTAGATTTACTATCAATGTCATGCTAAACAAAAAGGCTACCTTTAATGCTAACTCTCAGTCAAAACATACCTGCACGAACGGTTCTTTTGTCTTTCTTTGTTAGTGTACTTTGCACTTCATGACCACAAAACTACAGCAGAGTTAGACACACCCAAAAGTGATTTAAAATGCAAAACCACAAACAAGATCATGTGCACGATGGCATCAAGGGTTGCTAGACCAAAAACAACCTACACGTCCGAGGGTGTCGAGATTATTATTTCCCTGCAACTTTCCCCACTCCTACACAACTTCTCCAGCAAAACCCCACGCAGTCACGGAAAGTGACTTTTTTTTATAAGAAAACAAACATACACTACCGTGGAGTCAGGAAGATTTTTTCATTAAGCAGCACCACTGTTTTCAACATTGATAGTAATAAGAAATGTTTCGTCAAAATTATCATCAACATCAAATGGTAAACAATTTCTGAAAGATCATGTGACATTGGAAACTGGAGTAACGGCTGCTGAAAATTACATTTTAAAAATTACTCTTTTAAATTGTAATATTTCACAATATTACTGTTTTTTGAATGGTAAAACAGAGTATTGAGTTTGAAGTAATGAAGGGCAGCACTTTTCCAAATGAATTAGCAGTGAAAGTCATGCTATGGCATCAATGCTTAATATTTTTGAAGCCAAAAATAATGCATCCATCCATAAAAAAAGGTAATCCATATGACTCCAGGGGGTCAATAAAGGACTTTTGAATTGAAGCGATGTGTTTTTGTAAGAAAAATATCCATATTTAAAACTTTTTAAATTCAAATAACTAGCTTCCAGCGGATGACCGTATGCAGAATGTGCAAGTCGATTTGCGCCAAATGAGAAATCCTCTGACGCGATGTATGATGCAGGATGTACAGGTGCTGGTCATATAATTAGAATATCGTGAAAAAGTTAATTTTTTTATTGTAAATTATTTTTAAAAATGAAAATTTCATATATTCTAGATTCCCTACATGTAAAGTAAAACATTTCAAAAGTTTTTTGTTTTTTTAATTTTGATGATTAGAGCATACAGCTAATGAAAGTCCAAAATCCAGTATCTCAATATATTAGAATATTTCCTAAGATCAATCAAAAAATGGATTTTCAAAACAGAAAAGTTCAAGTTCTTTAAAGTATGTTCATTTGTACACTCAATACTTGGTCGGCAGCACATATTACAGCAAATGACTTGCTCCTAGCACAAATTACAGCATCAGTGAAGTGTGGCATGGAAGTGATCAGCCTGTGGCACTGCTGAGGCACTATTGAGCCTTCAGATCATCTATATATTGTTGGATCGACTGTTTCTCATATTTCTCTTGAAAATATCCCATAGATTCAGGGGTCAGGCATGTTGGCTGGCCAATAAAACACAGTAATATCATGGTCAGCAAACCACTTGTAAGTGGTTTTTGCACTGTGGGCAGGTGCAAAAGTCCTGCTGGAAAAGGAAATCAGCATCTCCATAAAGCTTGTCAGCAGATGGAAGCATAGTGCGCTCCAAAATCTCCTAGAAGATGGCTGCATTGACTTTGCACTTGATAAAACACAATGGACCTACACCAGCAGATGTCACGGCCCCCAAATCATTACTAACTTCAGAAACTACCCACTAGACTTCAAGCAGCTTGGATTCTGTGCCTCTCCAGTCTTCCTTCAGACTCTGGGACCATGATTTCAACATGAAATGCAAAATTTACTTTTATCTGAAAAGAGGACTTTCGACCACTGTTCACTATCCAGTTCTTTTTCTCCTTAGCCCAGGTAAGATGCTTCTGACGTTGTTTCTGTTTCAGAAGTGGCTTGGTAGTCCTTTTCCTGAAGATGTCTGAGTGTGGTGACTCTTGATGCGCTGACTCCCGCTTCATTTGACTCCTTGTGAAGCTCTCCCAAGTGTCTGAATCGGCTTTACTTGACAGTATTCTCAAGCGTGTGGTCATCCCTGTTGCTTGTGCACCTTTGCCTACCCAATTTCTTCCTTCTATTCAACTTTGCATTTAATATGCTTTGATATTTCACTCTGTAAACAGCCACCCCATTCAGTAATGACCATCTGTGACTTACGCTCTTTGTGGAGGGTGTCAATGATTGTCTCCTGGACCATTGCCAAGTCAGCAGTCTTCCCCATTAGTGTGGTTTCAAAGAACAAGAGATACCCGGAATTTATACTGTAGAGATGGTCATTTAACGAAACTCAAATGTAAATATTCTAATATTTTGAGATACTGGATTTTGGACTTTCATTAGCTGTACGCTCTAATCAACAAATTAAAAAAAAAAAAAAAAAAAAACGTTTGAAATGTTTTACTTTACATGTAGGGAATCTAGTATAAATGAAAGTTTCATTTTTTAAAATAATTTACAATAAAAAAATGAACTTTTTCACGATATTCTAATTATATGACCAGCACCTGTACAGTAGAAGTATTGTAAGCTTAGAAGCCTCTCGCAGTTCAAACAAATAGTAGCCTGGGTGCCAGCCCGAACCCCGCCCACAACATTTTTTGGACGGGAAGTTCGGTCTGGACTCGATCCATTGTGGAGTAAATATGCTCGGCTCCCAGAAGGCCGAGCCAATCAAATTGCCAGGGCGGGCTTTAATCGATGATGGACAGGCTATCTGCGGTTACGTAACCACTCACGTCATCAAAGAGCGCTTGGGGAGTTTGATTGACAAGCGATCTAACCAATCAGAATGCCGCATCCACCATTTTGTCCGACAAAGCAGTCAGGAGTTAGAAGATTGGCTCTTTTACTTAGAAGGCGGGACGTATTTCACCATATTGCGCGTTGCAGTAGGTGCGTCCCAATTCGCGTACTTATGCACTATTCTATGACGTTTTTAAGTACAAATAATGTGAGTAGTGCGTTCACATTGAAAATTCCAAAAAGAAATAGTACACTTTAAATACCCGAATGATGCACTAAATTAACGGAAAAAATGAAGTGTGGAATGTTGGACACTTCATGCACTCAACTGTCGCAGCTTTAATTACGTAACGGAGGGGAGGGGGTATCAAACTCTGATGTTAAATGACAAAATAACCTTATACAATGGATGAGTACATAGTGCATAAGTACACAGTGTATAAGTGCATAGTATATAGTGCGTCATTTGGGACACAACTAGTTTCTTCCATTCATAAGTGATAGGAGTGAACAGTCTTTCTATATCTATAGTCTTTGTTTCTTTTCAGGCAACAAATATTTAAAAAATAATTTTTTTAATTGTCTAATTTTATTTTTTATTATTTTTTTGTAATTATAATGTCTTTAAAAAAAAAAAAAAAACACGACCCCAAAACCCATTACTTACTTAAAAAAACAACAACAAAAAAACCCCAATCTATTTTGTAACATGACTTTCAGAGATCTAATCAAACCAAAACCAACCCCCCCAAAAAAGTGTCAGTCACTTTTGGGAAACGAGAGGAAACGGTAATGAGTCTGCCAGCACATCCTCTGAGAACAATAAACAGAGAGCGCTAAAGTATGGCGGTAGCGGCGCGCTGACAGGATGTTCCAGTGCAATGACTGGTCTCAGTGCAGCGGTGAACCTCGCCAGCTGTGTGCGGGTGGAGCGATAGTGATGCAACACTGTGTAATGCCTGACTGGGCAGATAGCCTTGATTCTTACTCCATTTTTTTTTCTCCCTTCATTTCTTTAAAACTGTACTGAGATGCAGCATAACCCAATTCTCCACACATATTGGACACAAGAGTGTCTCTGTAGAAACCTGTGGCTAAATAAGATCCCAAAAGGCAGACTGTCCAATTAAAGCAGCTTTGTTATTTCTAGAGACACTCTACGGATTAAATTTATTTAACCCACTTCCTGTGTGAATCTCTTGCGATGCAAGCTTCTGCAAAAAACACTTTCGCAGCAGTAAATTAAATTCTGAAGCACACGGCTGCAAATGACAGTAAAGGAGGAAGTGCCAAAAAAAGACACCAGCCTATAGCAAAACACAAGAGAGCGGAACGAGTGCGTAGAGTGGAACAGAGCAGTATTTTACCAACATCTTGTTTTTGCACACATTTCATTTAATAAAAACACAACTGATAGAGATCCAAATATATTTTAAATCAAACAGATTTGGAGAGTAGAAACAAGTTCTATACTCTATAATAAGAGATGTGCTCTTACTGGTGCAGAGGAAAGCATCTTTAGTGTTGATGGGTTTGTTGCACTGATGGCAGAGGGTTGTGGGTAATGTCATGACGGCAGTGAAGAGATGCCCGTTTGAGGATCTCCTCTCCTTGTCTTTGGCATCTCGCTCACGGTCCTTATTCTTATCTTTCTCCTTCTCCTGCAAAATACAAAACACAAGGTGAATAAATAAACGTGAGTGTCGATGTGTGATGTTCAGTGCTTTCAGCACTACGGCAGCTGGCGGAGAGCCAGAACTGTGCATTAGACCCTCAATTACAGAGGGGTCCCGGGACAGATGTGAGATTAAATGGGAACGGGGCACATCAATCATAAAACTCACAGCGTCAGCAGACCATTGCTGCATCCATCAGGAGAAACCTCATCAGCTCCACAATCAATACTTTCATTCATATTCATCCTTCATCTCCAACTGCAGGGATGAAGCACACTTCATCTTGCACGTGTATCTATCGCTATTTTATCTATCTATCTCTACCTACTGTATTATCCATCCATCCATCCATCCATCCACCTCTATCTCTCTACATACCTACCTACCCACCCAATCATCCACCCACCTACTCATCCATCCATCCATCCATCCATCCATCTCTATCTCTCTACATACCTACCTACCCACCACCCAATCATCCATCCACCTACTCATCCATCCATCCATCCATCTCTATCTCTCTACATACCTACCTACCCACCCAACCATCCACCCATCTACTCATCCTTCCATCCATCCATCCATCCATCTCTTTCTTTCTACCTACCCACCCAACCATCCACCATCTACTCATCCATCCATCCATCAATCCCCTTCTTTCTAACTATACACCCATCCATCCACCCACCTACTCATCCATCCATCCATCCATCCATCCACTCACCCATCCATTTATCCATCCATCCATCCACTCACCCATCCATTTATCCATCCATCCATCCATCCACTCACCCATCCATTTATCCATCCATCCCTCTCTCTCTACATACCTACCCGATCATCCACCCATCTACTCACCCATCCATCATCCCTCTATCTACTCATCCATCCACCCATCTACTCATCCTTCCATCCATCCATCCCTTTCTTTATCCCCCACCCATCCATCCATCTCTTTCTTCATCCCTCTATCTACTCATCCATCCACCCACCTACTCATCCATCCATCCATCCATCCATCCATCCATCTCTATCTCTCTACATACCTACCTACCCACCACCCAATCATCCATCCACCTACTCATCCATCCATCCATCCATCTCTATCTCTCTACATACCTACCTACCCACCCAACCATCCACCCATCTACTCATCCTTCCATCCATCCATCCATCCATCTCTTTCTTTCTACCTACCCACCCAACCATCCACCATCTACTCATCCATCCATCCATCAATCCCCTTCTTTCTAACTATACACCCATCCATCCACCCACCTACTCATCCATCCATCCATCCATCCATCCACTCACCCATCCATTTATCCATCCATCCATCCACTCACCCATCCATTTATCCATCCATCCATCCATCCATCCACTCACCCATCCATTTATCCATCCATCCCTCTCTCTCTACATACCTACCCGATCATCCACCCATCTACTCACCCATCCATCATCCCTCTATCTACTCATCCATCCACCCATCTACTCATCCTTCCATCCATCCATCCATCCCTTTCTTTATCCCTTTCTTTATCCCCCACCCATCCATCCATCTCTTTCTTCATCCCTCTATCTACTCATCCATCCACCCATCTACTCATCCATCCATCCATCCATCCATCCATCCATCCATCCATCCATCCATCCATCCATCCATCCATCCCCTTCTTTCTAACTATACACCCATCCACCCACCTACTCATCCATCCATCCACTCACCTATCCATCCATCCATCCCTCTCTACATACCTACCTACCCACCCGATCATCCACCCATCTACTCACCCATCCATCATCCCTCTATCTCTCTACCTGCCCATCCATCAATCCCTATCTATGTGCCTACCCACCCACCCATCCATCTCCTTCTCTCTCTCTCTCTCTCTCTCTCTCCCTACCCATCCATCCACCCCCCCCCTCTCTATCTATCTGCCTAACCACCCATTCATCCACCCATCTACTCATCCTTCCATCCATCCATCTCTTTCTTTCTACCTACCCACCCATCTACTCACCCACCCATCCATCCATCAATCCATCCAATCCCCTTCTTTCTAACTATACACCCATCCATCAACCCACCTACTCATCCATCCACTCACCTATCCATCCAACCATCCATCCATCCATCCATCCATCCATCCATCCATCCCTCTCTCTACATACCTACCTACCCACCCGATCATCCACCCATCTACTCACCCATCCATCATCCCTCTATCTCTCTACCTACCCATCCATCCATCCATCCATCCCTATCTATCTGCCTACCCACCCACCCACCCATCTCCTTCTCTCTCTCTCTCTACCCATCCATCCACCCCCCTCTATCTATCTGCCTAACCACCCATTCATCCACCCATCTACTCACCCATCTCTATCTCTATCTCCTTATCTATTTACCCACCCACCCACCCAACCATCCATCTCTATCTCTCTACCCATCCATCCATCCATCTCTATCTGCCTGCCTATCTACCAATCCATCCACCCATCTACTCATCCATCCATCCATCCCTATCTATATGCCTACCTACACACCCATCTACCATCCATCCATCCATCCATCCATCCATCCATCCTCTCTCTCTCTCTCTATCCATCCATCCATCCATCCATCCATCTTTTTTCTCTGACACATTGCATGAAGTGTCAAAACCACAGCATGCTCCATTACAGTAATGCGCTTGAGAAAAAGATGTGGAATCACACATATAAACCACTGACTGTGGCCAGTTTCACAGACCACCCTGATTACAAAATCCTGTCTGATCTGCTCCTACAGCAGACAGTCCTATACCAAGATTATGATCTCATGTAAGCCACAAAAGAAAAAAAAAAAGAAAACTCACAAGGATTAAAAAGTGTCTGATTAATTCTTAATATCCCATAACTGCTAAATAAGTAAAAAATTGAGTAAATTTACTGAACTAGTATGGCAGATGAGTGGCTTTATATTACAAAATTGGCTACAAATTGTATCGGAAGAAAGAGGGTCAAAGTGCACTTCCCAAAGAGTTTAAACATGCCTAAATTGTAAAAACATGTCAAAGCAAGTCTACCAATAAAAAAACAAAACAAAAACAAAAACAGCACAAGTAATTCAGATATTTCTCAACTGTGGTGAAATGATGATCTCAGCACATAAAAAAGGTAAAACAAGTTGCCAAGCTATTTAAATCAATTTTACATCAAACCTCTAAACATAATATTCACAAACACACCACAACATCCAAACAAATGTCTCTTTTTCAATATTCATGATGAAAAAAAAAACGGTAATACTTTACAATAAGCTTCATTAGTTAACATGAACTTATAATGAACTGCACTTCTACAGCATTTATTAATCTTTGTTAATGTTAATTTCAACATTTTCTAATACATTATTAAAATCTTGCTAACATTAGTTAATGCACTGTGAACTAACATGAACTAACAATGAACAACTGTATTTTCATTAACTAACGTTAACGAAGATTAGTAAATACAGTAACAAATGTATTGCTCATGGTTAGTTCATGTTAGTTAATATGAACCTTACTGTAAAATGTTACCAAAAAAAAAAAAAAAAAAAAAAAAATACTTAACAAAAACAACAGCAACAATATCTGGTCTTTGGTATCACAGTCCTACCTCAACCACACCACCAGTATTCTTGATCTTCAGTGACCGACCCTGCGGTAAAAACCTACGACACAACGTAGACATCCCAGATGCAGGTAGCCAGTAAGTACACTGGCCTGAATGTATTGTAGATGAGATTGTATCTGTCTACACAAACACACAAGTTCCCATGACGAAGAGCAAGCGAGTCAGCCAGAGGAAGTGACTTAGAGAGTTTAGAGACTGCTGCAGTTTCTTTCTTTCGTCTTTCACATTTGTGCTCAACTTAAAGACACAGTGCACTTCCTTTTACCATAGACCCTCCCTAGTACATGAGGCAGCTTGTTTGTTTGCATTGTGGTGTTTAGCCCATTCGATCTGAATCAAATTTCCAATCGACACTGCAATTAATTCAGACTCAAGGAGTCAAAAATGCATTTCCTGTCTATGTCACTTACCTAATTACCAAAAGTTTAAGTATTAGGTTAAAGTTTGTGGTTTTCTTAGGTCAAAAAGTGCATATAAACTCCCAAATAATCATATTTAAAGACCATATATGGTGGCCCAGCTGGTTCATGTGGACATCTTAAATGTGTCATTAAGGTTCTCTGAAACTGTGAGGTAATACATTTTAACATGTGTGTTTTCACAGAATTTCAGGAGCTCTGAAGCCAATGTGTCTGTGACAGTATATTTAAACGGAGCCATACCGAGACCACAGCTTGCTTCTACATCCTGTTGAACTTCCCTACTGTGAGCCCTTACACGACAGACAAAGAGCGCACAATGTTGCCTGCGCAAGAGCAAACTCTGCAAGCGTCTAACAACCTCGGATAGTGCAGGGGTTGCTGAAAGCTTTCACACCAGCAACCTCTCCATCTACAGGAACCACAGAGTGAAAACCTCAAAGTTAAATAGCAGGTGCATGCTGCTGCATCAAAGCCATTAGCTCAGAATGATATGAGCCAAAATAAAATGATAACATCCGTTTCCACTTATAAGATCTGACATGCAGTAAATGTATTAGTTTTCGACCGGATGAATCTTAATTTATCTACAGATGAATCATATTATCAATTGAAATTATATATTTTAGTATACAGTGTACACTGCAATCTCTTTAAAAGATAATATAATATGTAATACAATATGATAATATGTGACCCTGGACCCCCAAAACAGTCCCCATAACAATACATAGTATGGTTCAAAATTATCGATTTTTCTTTTATGCCAAAAATCATTAGGATATTAAGTAAGATCATGTTCCATGAAGATATTTTGTAAATTTCCCACAGTAAATATATTTAAAAAAAATGTATTTTTGTGAGTGGATATGCATTGCTAAGGACTTCATTTGGACAACTTTAAAGCCGATTTTCTCAATATTATGTTTTTTTTTCACCCTCAGATTCCAGATTTTCAAATAGTTGTATCTCAGCCAAATCCTAACAAAACATACATCAATGGAAAGCTTATTTATTCAGCTTTCAGACAATGTATAAATCTCAATTGCAAAAAATCCTTATGACTGGTTTTGGGGTCTAGGGTCACATATTGTGTAAACACACACACATATACATATACTAAAATCTGATCCATTTTATACCAACCTTGTTCTTCTTGCTCATCTTGCTCTTGAGGTAACTGAATGTCCTGCTCACTTTGGTTCCAACAACTTTGCCTTCACTGTCACTCGGTAACGGACCTGGATCCTCCTCTGATATACTGAATGAGACAAAAGACAATATAAAGGGTAAAATTTGAAACTGGGAATATTGTTGGAGCTGAGGCCTAGCAGTTATACATGCGTTTTGAGTCTGATACACTGCGAGTGTGAATATTATATTATATTATATTATATTATATTATATTATATTATGTTATATTATATTAAGTTATATTATATTATATTATATTACATTATATTATCTTTTAAATTGTCCTTTTTTAAAATAGCCTATGACTTATTTATTTTCAGAAAATCTTCCAATTTAGTGAAATTACACAAGTCAGAGGCCACACAGCATAAATAAAATATTTAATCTTTTTTGTGTTTATTTTGATTATTTTTATTTTAAAATATTCCATTTTATGGTTTAATTATTACCTTTTCATCAACTTATGAACCCCACTGCAGTTCCTTTACTAACACCAGTTTGGGAAACCCTGATGTAATGTTATGTTTAAAGTGTTAGTTCACCCAGAAATGAAAATTCTGTCATTAATTCTGTCATTAATTCGGATCTGTCGTTCCACATCCGTAAGACCTTTGTTCATCTTCGGAACACAAATTAAGATATTTTTGATAAAATCCAATGAGGCCTCCATTGACAGCAAGATAATTTACATTTTCAAGGTCCAGAAAGGTACTAAAGACATTTAAAACAGTTCATGTGACTACAGTGGTTCAATCTTTAATGTTATGAAGCGACGAGAATACTTTTTGTGCGCAAAAACAACAAAATAACGACTTTATTCAACAATATCTAGTGATGGGTGATTTCAAAACACTGCTTCATGAAGCTCCGAAGCTTTACAAATCTTTCGCTTTGAATCAGTGGTTCGGAGCGTGTATCAAACTGCCAAAGTAACTTGAACTATTGAAATTTCAAAACACTTATGACGTAATGAAGCCTCGTTTACTGAAATCACGTGACTGACAGTTTGATACACGCTCCGAACCACTGATTTGAAACCAAAGATTTGTAAAGCTACAAAGCTTTGTGAAGTCTTTGTTTTTTTGTCCCACAAAAAGTATTCTCGTCACTTCATAACATTAAGGTTGAACCACTGTAGTCACATGAACTGTTTTAAATACGTCTTTAGTAGCTTTCTGGGCATTTGAAAGTGTTAATTAACGCTGTCAATGGAGGCCTCACTGAGCCATCGGATTTCATCAAAAATATCTTAATTTGTGTTCCAAATATGAACGAAGGTCTTACGGGTGTGAAACAACATGAGGGTGAGTAATTAATGACAGAATTTTCATTTTTGGGTGAACTAACCCTTTAATGCACTTCATTGTGTTTTGTTTTTCTCTTTGTATTTTCATATCACTATAGTATGATTATTCTATTCAAATCTATGTGACAAAGAAGTTAAGGCTAAAAGTAAAGTCAAAATGTGTGTGTATATACACACACACACTAACATGTAGCCTATTAGCATGTACATACATGTGTCATACCTGTATTCTAATGATCCTGATGTACCCGTGAACGAGCTCAATCCTGAAACAAGAGAAAAACTTCTGATTAAAGTACAGTGGGCACAGGACCGCTAACTAAATGACACGAATGAGACCATAGAACCTCTGTCACTATTAATCACTGTAGTGAGCCTCTGGAGTTTTGTTCTTGTACAAAAGAAATTACACAAGTAGTTGTATGGTATGAATAAAGTCTAAGGAGCAGCCCTGCAGAGGCAATTTTTTCAAGCGAAATGCCATATTTGTACAACACTGAAATTGTTCTGCAACCACAAAAACTGTTAAAGATGAAATAACTTATGTTTTGAAAGGACTGGAGAAACTTGCTATTGTTTTGCCTTCTATAGTGAACTACTACACTGTGTTTGTACAGTAGATCGTTTATGATACATGTGACAGATGGGTTTGGCTCAGCTATGAGAGTGCAATGCAATACAAAAACATTTAAAGTGTATTTTCCCAGTTCAAGTGTTGACATCATTTTTGCTTTTAGCCTGTAGGGTCAGTATAATTTACTCTGCATATTAAGATATAAAATGTAATGTATATCTTAAACAATGAACCATTGATGCAAGCAGATATTTGCTTTGAATTACCATGTTCAGGTGACAGCTTTATATGCTTTCTTTGCCATGTAGACATTTCTTTTTACAAGGAACTCTAAGCAGCTGTGAAATCTAAAAGCAGTGCTATGAAATGTGTTTATGTGGATTTGAATGACTCAAAGACATGGCAGGAGATGGAGCCAATGGAAAGAAACTACACAGACGTGGCAATGTATCATTCGGGAGACCTGCTATCCGTGACATCCGTCCAATAATCTGCAGGAATGACTTGAGTAAAAGTATGTGCTTACTAAAATACCATTTTTCTGTCAGACGTGGGATTCTTGGCAAATGAATCGCAAGCATGCGCTTCCACTGCACATACTTAATGAGCGTTGTTGCGTTACTGCGGCGGTAACAAACCTCAGTACTCAAGGGGGTGATGTACCTTTAAATATCTGTGCCAGTAAACCAGATGTATTATGATTCAGAAAGCTAGTTATGTCAACAACTTAACTAACTCTAACCCACTCAACAAGATTATCTTCAAAGTTTTGATAAAAAAATGCAATAAATGCATCACAAGACAACATGCACAATATACACAAAGTTCATTAAGTTATTGCGTAGAGAATTTAAAAAAAAAAACTTCAGTGAATCAGGATTAATTTTCTATAATTTTTTATAACTCATAGGTTAGATAAATTTGGCTAGATAAAACAAGACTGTCATAAAAGTGATTCACTCAACACATGGGACAATTTAATTATTTATAAATCAATAAACTTATTAAATAGGTGTTTTAGAAATAATTTCAAGGGGCAAGTCTGATCAATAACTTAGTGACACAAGGGAAGTAGGAGGCACACTTCACATTAAGCAAGGGTTGGGCAGGGGCCACGCCAGGCATTGTGGGACATTCTTTTACTTACTGACTGCCTCCTCTTCATCACTGGATGAAGAGCCAATAGAAAAGAGAGTTTTAGATTTGGGGAGCATGGGCGAGATGCTGAAGGAGAAGGAGATTCGTCGCTTGGGTCGCGGCCGTCCGATCGCTGGTGGGTTCCATGATCACATGGGCAAAAAAGATCAAAGCAGGCATTATAATTAAAATTGGGTGCTAATACACTGGCAGTAAATGTCCACTCCCTTAAAGAGACACCACAGTGAAAGGGAACCACGGGAGGTCTAAATCTGATGAGTTGAAGAATACCAACAATCCCAGTCGATAAAGGACATTTCTGTAGTATGAAGTTCCCAGGACACGAAATCGGAGTGTTAGATTATGACTGACAGGAAGTGAGTGGTCAGTGTGTGGTCATATATGACTGAATGTTTCCTCTCCTTATCTCACCACAAGGGCATGAAAAGAGGCCAGCGGAGAAAAGAAACTGAATCTGAACTCTGCAACATCTGATCTGATATTATAAGCTTTATTTAAATTGCTTTTTGCATTACAGTGCTGCAGAGCTCAGAGTGGCACAAAGAGACACAGAAGAGAAAACCAGAGAGGGTGTTTGAACTCACCATCCAGGTCTTTATGACTGATGGCCAACATGGAGACAGACTTGGTGAGAACGGGTTGTGAAGGTGGGACACTTCTTCGTCCAGACTGGATGGACTTCTGAAAGCAGCGTACAAGACAAATAAGTCAATCATTGTAATTAAATGGAACAAAATGAATACTACAAAATTAAATGGAAATTTATTGTTGTCATAAAAATGATAAATAAATAAATATATAAATTTATATAAATATATATAAATATATATATATATAATATATATATATATATATATATATATATATATATATATATATATATATATATATATATATATATATATATATATATATATATATAAAAAATATATACAAACTAGATGAAAAAAGTTTGTGGAGACAAACTTTAAGTTGGCTTGAAAAAGCCGATCCAGAAAGTTTGAAGCAATTTTATAAGTTTTCAGTTTGAAAGTTGGGTGGTTGCTAAGGTGTTGCTATGAGGTTGCTAGGGTACTCAGGGTGGTTGCTAGGGTGTTACTATGCAGTTGCTAAAGTATTCTGGGTGGTTGCTAGGGTGTTGCTATGTGGTTGCTAAGGTATTCTGGGTGGTTGCTACTGTGTTGCTATGCAGTTGCTAAGGTACTCGGACTGGTTTCTAGGATGTTGCCAGGGTGATTTGTGTGGTTGCTAGGTTATTCTGGGTGGTTGCTATGAGATTGGATCAGTTAGAAAAGATATAGCATACTAAGTCAGAACAGTCTGAAGGTTTGAGCCGATTTTGGAGTTTGTAGAGTTAAAGCTCTAGGAGGAGTTAGAGTCAGAAATTTTAGTCTCAGAAGAAAATAGCTTAACAGTAAGTTGACCTTTTCAACCCAACTTAATAATCAACAAAGCTAATAAATGGTTTCAATAATTAGTTATAAAATAAATATAAATTAAAATAAGATTAATAGCAATATTATTATTAAAATTCTGAACACAATATTAAAATTTTAAAATACAAAAAAAAAAAAAAAAAAAAAAAAATCAACAAATACGGTTAGTGTGTGTGTGTGTATATATATATATATATGCATGTATATATGTGTGTGCGCGTATATAATATGTGTGCGAATATATTATATATGTGTGTGTGTGTGTGTGTGTGTGTGTGTGTGTGTGTATATATATATATATATATATATATATATATATATATATATATATATATATATATATATATATATATATATATATATATATATATATACACACACACACACACATATTATTTTTTTTATTATTATTTATTTATTCATTTGACATTAAAATATATACACCAAATTACTAAAACCAGTATCTACTGGTATCAGGCATTATCTTTCCTTTCACAGAACAACCAGCTGGACGATAACCAATTAGGATTTAAAAGCAGGCACTCAACCGAGACTGCCTTGCTGTCTGTTACTGAATCTCTGCAGATTGCAACAAGAGCTGACTCCATATCATCAGTTCTCATGCTTCTGCATCTAGCTACAGCTTTTGACACTGTTAATAATCAGATCTTTATGTCCACCTTCTCATCACTGGAAATCCACTTTGCTGGTTTGAATCTTTCTTCACAGGTTGCTCTTTCAAAGGTGCATGGGGAGAGGAGGTATCCAAAACACATTAACTGGTCACTGGGGTTTCTCAGGGATCAGTTCTTGGACCCCTCCTCTTCTCCATATACACTACATCACTGGGACCCATTATACAAGCACATGGTTACTCCTACCATTGCTATGCTGATGACACACAGCTCTACTTTTTTCATTTCAACCAACAAGGTAGCCACACAGATCTCAGACTTCCTGGCGGACATCTTGGCAACAGCACGATCATGCAGGTTTGCACTGTACAACATGAGGAAGATCAGACCCTTCCTAACTGAGCATGCATCAAAAATTCTGGTCTAGGCCATTGTCATTTCTAGGTTGGACTATTGCAACGCCTTTTCAGCTGGACTTCAAACATGTGCAATTAAACCTTTTCAAATGATGCAGAACGCAGCGACTCAAGTGGTCTTCAACGAAACCAAAAGAGACCATGTCACACCACTGCTTATCTCTCTGCACTGGTTGCAGCTCACATCTGCTTTCGGTTGCAGCTCACATCAAGTTCAAGGCATTGGTGCTAGCCTACAGGATGGCCACAAGCTCCGCCCCTCCTATCTCCACTATCTCTTAGAAGCCTTCCAGGAAACTGTGGTCAGTATGTGGCGGTGCCTCGTGGTATCATCACAGAGTACCATCTACTTCACTATATTACTTTGTCTATGCTCTCATAACTTCCAAATCCCTCCCTGTTAGTTTGTACTATCCTAAGTGATGGCTAAACTTTAAGATGAATCACTTGGTGTATTCCTTAATTTTAAGTCACTTTGGATAAAATGGATCAATGAAAAAGATCAATTCAACCAAAGAAGTTTTCATTTAAAGTAATACAGACAGTTTTAATAGATTTTATTACATTAAAGGGGTCCTATTATGCCCAACTAGGAAGTCTTGATTTTGGGGTGTACTAGAATATGCCTTCATGCTTGACTGTTCAAAAAACACATTCTTTTTTCACATATTTTACCTTATTATAGCACCTCTCTTTCTTGTCTGGCTAGAACCTGACATTTAGTTCCTGTTTCAATAAAGCCCCTCCTTCTGAAATACGAAATGTGCTGCGATTGGTTAGCCCAGTGTGTTTGTTTCTCACCACTTAGTGCGTGTTTGGGAAATGTCATTCCCCTTACAATAACAGACAGCTCTACTCAAGTGTAAATATTAATGATGGCCTCAATTTCAGACCAATTCACACCAGATTCAGACTTAAACATGAGTTAACAAACAAGAGGATCGTGGAGAACAGATTTCATACACAGACTTTGCAAGCACAGATTTCACAGGATGTTTCAGAGTGGTATGTTTTTTTTTTTTTTATTTTTTTTTTTTTTATATGATGTTATACACCATGATATGGTAATACAAACAGTAATCAATCACAAAACCATAGTTAATTTTCCTAAGGGGTGGTGAACAGCCTTGCAAATGTGAGAGCTTACAGTAAACACTAGGGCTGGGTATCACAATTTTCACAATTCGATTCAATTACTATTCACATGCTTTCGCTTCGATTATTTTGGATGTAGTATTTTAGTTACAGTACATGGCAAATTTTCTAGAGGAAAAGAAATCTCTCAACTAATGCTGTAAACTACACATGTAAGTCAGCTGGTACTACTATAATAATATTGAAGGTTAAATTAACTTATTCATATACAAACAATTAAATTACACTTGATGTTTTTATTATAAATAAAGTTTAGAATTACATAATCTAATATTTCTACTCCAATTCATTTTTTTGAAATATAAACACTTAAATCGCAGCTGATTTATTCAAACATGCATTAAATTTTGAAGAACATTAAAAATTATAATAAATATGTAACGGTGCATAGCTATATTTATCAGAATGTTGCTTTCTAGAGTACACTTTTCTAGCTAACTAATGAGTTTATGATCACTGAATATGTTTTTCCGAGGTAAATGTGACGTTACGTGACATTGTTTACAAGCTGTTTAATTGACGTCTTTCCGAGGTTGAAACACTGATTGAGCGATTACACGAGACATGATATGGATTTTGGCAAGTTGTACTATATCTTTTAACATACCTTCAGATGTTTATTCATGTTTATTTCATGCTGTAACTGATATTAAAGCGGAGGAACGGATGTTCACATGCGCTCCGCGCTGCCGCTTCTATTGAACTGAGGTGCTAATGTGATCTGTCACGCCACATTAAACAGCGCAATAACAGTATTTATTTTTTTAATCTCATAAGATGGACATCATTTGAAATCTGAGACTTGTGATTTATTAGATGGGAGGCGCTACATATTCTACAACTGAACAAGACTAATCGATTCTTGGAATTTAAGAATCAATATCATTTCGTAAAAATGAGAATCGATTAAAATTGAGAAATCAATATTTTTTACCCAGCCCTAGTAAACTATATCAACACTAATGTTGGCAAGCAGGTGAGCAAAGGCAAAGCTTTGCTCTTTGTTTACATCATAACAACATAAAACATATAATTGGAATGGTTAATAGAAAACGCAATTACAAATAATAAGACATATTTACATTATAAGTCGTGATCCACAAAGTTTGTCCTGGCAAAGTGGGAACTGCTCCATTTCAGGAGAAGCTTTTGTGCGTAGCCTACATTGTACCAGAGATGGGCACTCGAGTTAGAGACTCGGACTCGAGTCGCATTTTAACAGACTTCAGACTCAGACTCGGACTCGACCTGAAATGACTTCAGACTTGACTCGACTCGGCACAAAAGACTCGGAATATTTTAAAAACGACTCAAGTCTTTTACCCATAACTACTGATATAATAAATAAAGAATTTGTGCTGTGTTTAAATGATTTTATAATATCGGCGTCACATATATTTCCTTCCGTGTCGTGGTAGATTGGACTCTTGTCATAGAATTTGATTACGTATGTCTGTGCGCATAAACTCCGAAATGTCATAATAAGAGTCCCATGCAACATGACTAGAGCCACCGTGCCATATGTTCTTTCGTTTGGGTTTATTATCACATCAGCTAGACGCACAGAATGTGGGAAAACAATTAAAGACACTGGAACAACATCATCAAATTTTTATGAGACATCGCATCCACAAAGGTTAGTCACATTAACTCACAAAACTAGCTATTACTCTGTGGTGTAGCTGCATGGCTCTTTTGAATTGCCAGCCTGGTAAAATATGAACAAAAAAAATCTAGCCTTTAAACCTACGTTTTATCAAATCTTCGTATTATTTGCAGCTTTTCCATTTCTTAATGTGTGTCCATAAGAGAGAGAAAGAGATGTTAATCCATTTATTACTTAAAGCTCATATTTTAATGTATCACATTCAGCATGTGTAGAGTTTTCAATTGACATTCTTAAACATTCCGAGGTTTGATATTTTCTGATAATGACTGTTGTCAATAACAACGAAGCTGTATAACAATCTGCTGTATAACAAACCGTGACTCACTGGCGCCATCTTGTGTCCGTTTAGCAACTGTATTGAAAATGACTACTCGTTGCCAGAACAATTGTTTTGTACATTGTAATGGATTATAAAGCAACAAACTGGATGTACATTATCCCTTACATCATAGGACCTTAATTTTAAATAAAACAGATTATAGAAAGATCATATAATTGTGTCTATATAACAACTAGGATAAAACATAGGATTTGATTATGAGATTTTTTTTTTTTTTTTTGAATGACTCGAGACTCGACTCGGACTCCAGCTTAAAGACTTCAGACTTGACTCGGACTCCAGATAAAAGACTCGTGAACATCTCTGCATTGTACCCCCTAGGTTCTGGAAGCTGTTCTCCATAAAACGTGCAGCACACCGATAAACGTCGGGGTTATAATGTTCAGGAACAGTGTTTAAAATAAAATTTAACCACTCTAAATTAGTCAGCCTTAGGATTGGTCAAACAAATGAGTTTTGAAAACAGGGTGGAAAAACAGGGTCTCTTTAACATAGCAACAACACTGTTTTCTCTAATGCAACCAGGCCTTACCCCCTTTTTTTTTCCATATTCCGTGGGTGGGGAAAAAAAACCCCTGCTCAAACAGCAACATTACACACTTACTAAAGTTGAAAAACTGAAAAAGCATAATAGGACCCCTTTAATATTTTAATTTTAACGCTGGATCTATCGATTCGTAAACCTTACCTGACTGTCCAAACTGCTGCAGTCGCCCATGTCCGATTCCTGCTCCTCTTCTGTCAGTGACACAAGCGAACCTCTCTCTTCTCTATCCAGCTTTGACGGACAGTTCGGTTCCTGGCTGGCCTCCCCTACATGCTGGATCAAGCTTTTCCTTCCTTCCTTCTCTACTGCAAGTCCTTCCAGGCTGTAACTGTGAAAAGAAATATTTGTGATTATGCCTGAATTTTATTGGGGGTCAAATTTGTTTAAAAAAGGTGAGATGGTGACTACATGTTGTGGGTGACATTCAATCACATATCTGCTAGACACAAATTCATTCAGATTCACATGCAAGACTCAAATGACAACAAGCATGAGTCAACTAGCAAATGATGACAAAGGCTGGTAATCCACTAACACGTTCACGACATTTCCTCAGAGCAAAATCATTCAAACTCTGCCACAGAAATAGTTCCACATGGTAAAAACCAAAAGAAAAACGTTTCACTCAGAAAAGTGAAGTTAGTTCTGAAAAAAAAAATGAATCATTTGTTTGCAGATGCCAATTCAATCTTTTAAAGTGCAGAGGAAGTATTCCAATACTATTTGGGACCGCTGTATGTACAAGATCTAAACTACATGCTAAAAAACATTTATAATACAATAAAATGATTTAAATTTACTTCAGCCTATTTGTTGAGAAAGCATCTTAATGTTGAGTGAAATTCGTTCTAACAGGAAACATTTAAAGTGACAATGTGGTAAGATAAATGTAAAAACATCTCACCTCTCATCAGGTTCTGAGATCCAGATCAATATGTTAGTCATTGTTCACATTAGTTAATATCTGCTATGGTACAGTAGTTTAGTCTACTATTCAGCTAGATGATTCACTAAGTGGCCAGTTGCTTTCTGTCTCAGACAATGAAGTTAACGGAAGTGACTGCGAGAGTGTTTGTGGTCTCAAAAGTCTGTCCAGAGAGGCGAGAAGACTAAACCACAGAAAGGAAGTAGACTAAGACACAAACACACAATGCATCATGCACACACACCTCCGTCATTACACAACCCCATTTGTGCGTCCATAATGCAATTCATGCTGTATCATTACACAAGAAGTCTTCTTTAAAGATTTTAGACACTTCCCCTTTGTCTTTCTTTACCTTCTTTCATTAATTTCGTCGTTTTCTGTGCGCAGGACAACTGAAGGACACCAGCTCATGCTTCATAGTCAAGTGCATAAAAAGCAGGATGGATGGATGAATGGAAGGAAGGATGGATGGATAGAAAGACAAGAGAGAATATTGTTAGTACAAAGACCAGATCTAAAAGAGGACCTTGAACAGTTAACATTACATAACTTTCTTGTATGCTACATTGTACAAAGTTATTATAGTTATTGTAGTTATTATAATTAACAACTACTGTTATTTTTATTAAAATAAATGTTAAATTAAAATGAAATAAAATATTTTTAAAAAAATATTTTATTCCAGATAGTTGGCAAGGAAACTGAAATTTAAAAAAATAAAAAAGGTAATTGTGACTTTTTAAATCACACAATTCTGAGATTTTTCTTGCAGAAAGAAGATTGTGAGTTTATATCTCACAATTCTGAGAATTTTTTTTTCACAATTCCAAATTTATAATTTGAAATTCTGACTTTATTTCTTAATTTCTTTATTTCTTTATTTCTTAATTCCAATTTTATAGCTCACAATTCTGACATTTGTCTCAAGATTGTGAGTATATCTTTTGCAATTCCAGATTTATTTCTCGTAATTCCAAGTTTATATCTTACAATGTTGACTTTTTCTCAAAATTCTAAGTTTAAATATAAAAATCACAATTCTGAGAAAAAAAGTCAGAATTTTGAAATATAATTGCAATTCCGACTTTATTTTGCGCAATTCCAAGCTTATATCTCACAATTCCGACATTGTTTTGGGCAATTCCAAGTTTATATCTCACAATTCTGACTTTTTTCCTCACAATTCCATATTTATAGCTCACAATTCCGACTTTATTTCATGCAATTCCTAGTTTATATCTCACAATTCCAACTTTATTTCAAGCAATTCCAACTTTATATCTCACAATTCCTATATTATTTTGCGCAATTCCAATTTTATCTCACAATTCTGACTCTTTTCTCATAATTTCGAGTTTAGATATAAACTCAGAATTCCGAAATAGAAACTCGCAATTGCGAGAAATAAAGTCAGAATTCTGAGTTATAAACTTGCAATTGTGAGAAGAAAAGTCAGAATTGCGAGTTTATGTAGGCAATTACCTTTTTTATTCCTTTATTCCATGGCGGAAACAAGCTTCCATTATAACAGTATCTCAACGATACTAAAACAATACTAACACTGTACAAACTATACAGCGTGTTTAACTTCGAAGGGATTTATGGGATGTTTGGATGAAATCTGTAAGTGACAAAGTTTTTCTTCCCCACAGCATATGGTTCTCATACCACAACATCACATTTTAAAATTTTCCATGGGCCATTCAGAAACAGTTTGATGGGGCCCCTGAGCAGAAAGAGTGAAAATGGATGATGGTACCTTCTCCTATGGCCTGCAGACCTGCGCTCCACTTCACCTCGTGCCGTACTGGAAAAAGTGATGGATGAAAATCATGAGAAGATGGATGGACAGAAATAATGGACCAAAAATGAATATGGAGAGCTGATGAGATGATTGGCAGCCCTAGGAATGTTCACTAGAATGATGATTAAACAAGAGTAAAAACATGCAAATATAGACGCTAATATATACATATGCACCAAAACAGATATTTATATAAATTTATAACATATATATATATATATATATATATATATATATATATATATATATATATATATATATATATATATATATATATATATATATATATATATATATATATATATATATTTGTTTATAAAACTTATAATATTTATATAAATTATATTGATACTTTCTAAAATGTTTATTTTCTATGCTGTAATTTTGGTCTGTTTTAAAAATTATTCTGTTTTGCCATTTGTTTTGGTTTAAAAGACATATATATATATATATATATATATATATATATATATATATATATATATATATATATATATATATATATATATATATATACACACACACACACACACACACACACACACACACACACATACACAAATACACACACACACACACTTTATTTATAACTATGTACACTATAGTAACAAATATATTTAATAATTAATATTTTATTTTATATAAATATATCTAAAAATGCAAAGGTTCCAGGCAAATAAATTTTACCTACATTTTATATGTCAAAAAAACGTATTTAATCATGTAAGGGGTTAATAATGGACAACATTTTATTGTTTACTGTTTTTATGAGGTCCTATTCTGTACTGTCCCTAAAAACCAATAAAAAAGATTGGGAATAAAAAGAGCGGATTTATTGTAAATAAATGAATGAATAAATCCAGAATAAATCCAGAAAAAAGGGAAAGACATGAAAAGAAAATTTACATGAAAAGAAACTATGATGTAAACCATGATGTTCCTCTTTTCTGTCTTTTTGAGCATTAGAGGTCATCTGAATGTTTATCACTGGCAAGAACACAGTCCTGTGTGACCTAAATACAGCTCTTTCTCACAGAACATCTGCCTGCTTACAAAGCCCACAGAGGAAAGGGCCCTCACACTACTGGGATTTCCCTTCATAAACACACAAACACATTCACATACAGACGGTCAATGACTCAAGGGAGAGCTGTACACAAGACAGAACTAATGCGAAGATGACGGGACAAAAAACAAAACTGAGCAACCGCAAACACAAAATCAAGTATAAAGTGTATACCATATATGTATCAGAATGCGTTATATAAAGACAGATACAATGAATGATTAAAGGGCAGAGGTGGGCGGCATATTGGGCTTGTGTTTCCATAATGCTGTGATCATGAAATCAGATGTTTTACAGGAAATATAAATGCCAGGCATCTGACATGTGTTAAATGCATTTAAAATGTAGTCTCTCTCTTATTTATAATATATCATGAAGTGCCCAGCCCTGTTCCTGAAGATCTACCTACCTGCAAAGTTTTGCTCCGACCCTGATAAAACACACCTGAATCAGCCAATTAAGATCTTCAGGAGCACTTGATAATTACAGACAGGTGTGTTGAGCAGGGCTTGAGCTGAACTATGCAGGAAGGTAGATCTCCAGGAACAGGGTTGGGCACCCCTGTTCTAAACATATATATATCAATCATATAACAGAAGCTATAAATGGTCAAATTTGTCGTTCTGTTATTTCATTAAGCATGTAAGCTAACTTGTTAGCTTTAAATACCACACATCTGATTACCATAAGAGCTTGAAATACCACTAACTGATTAGCCTGCCATCTCAGCATACCGCTACCTGATAACTTTTGATTATTTTCTAGAATGTTTTTGAACATTATTAGCCTGATATCTCAACGCGTCGTTAGCTGATTAGCCTGCTAGCTTAACATACCGCTACCTGATAACTTTTGATTATTTTCTAGCATTATTAGCCTATCTCAACGCATCGCTAGCTGATTAGCCTGCTAGCTTAACATACCGCTACCTGATAACTTTTGATTATTTTCTAGCATTATTAGCCTGATATCTCAACGCGTCGCTAGCTGATTAGCCTGCTAGCTTAGCATACCACTAGTCAATTAACAAGTAGTTTAGCTTCCATTACTAAAAAAAACCAAAAAGGACAATCTAAGAAGGTTTTGCGGTAAGTTCTTCGTTACGAATGGCTACCTTTCGGGGCGGTCAAGGGGGTTAGGATTCTCTACATTTGCACTACACTGGACTGTGATGTAAAACTAATGGGCTATTTGAAAAAAGTACAAACCTCTCAATATGTAGTAACCCCAATGTCCCGTTTCAAGAGGATAAGAAAATTGCTGTTCGCATATCATAAAATGACTTCAATTTTGACACGAACGCTTGGTGTATGTGTACAGACGAATGCAAAGCCTTTCAAAGTATACTCCATGCACAAACACAGTCGCTCAACACATGCACACTAGAAATATTTATCCTTGTATAGTGTCTGCGCTATTTCTCTTCAATAGTTATGACTGAAATGTTTTTGTAATGTCTTTCTTTTTCGACTGTTAAACAACAGCCTGGGCCAATGTTGCCACCTTGTGGACAAACTAATCTAATACAAACTAACACATTACGTGAACTGTACGCATACTCTAGTGTATGTGTAAAACCAAAATATGCTATGTGTTTAAGACACAAAACCCTTATTTTTAGTAGTGGAGATTCATACCTGCGCTGACTTATCTCCGTCTCCCCTGCTGAATTTTTGCCCGGGCCCCAACTGTGTCTGCGGAAAGGGGACAAGGATCGTATGGAGGTGCGTAAAATGGCCGACCGCTCTGGGACTTCGGTCAGGCGGTCCTTTTTTTCTTCCTCCTCTGTTTCTCCAGAAACGGGTGAAACTCCAGGAGAAGTGGGCTTTTCCTGACAGGGGTCTGATTCAGGGGCTCTGTGCTGGCCTGAGGGATGGTGCTAGGGGTCCCCAGACTGGAGCTGTCATCTGTAGAGGACGAGTAGGACATTGACACACCACTAGTGAGAGTGATGCTGTCCTCACCCTTTGATGAAGAAAGAGAAGGAAAATTAGAGTTTAGTGATCTAAACATATTTAATGTTTGGTTGACAGCTAGGAAGACTGGGATTTTGGACCAATTAAATTGCACTGTTGGCTGAACTTCCCAACCTGATGTAATGAATTTTGTAAGTAGCGCCAGGACAGGACAAGCATATGGGAATTTTGCAAATGACAGCTGATGACGTACCACCTTTACATTTGCAGTATACATACAAACAGACTCCTTTTTTTTCTTTCTGCAAACCCCATGGAGTCTCAGAGTTCTTTCCATCCTTGTAAAGCTTACATAACATAGAAACACACACAGCTCTGACACTAATTTCCATTCACAGCGGCTCATTAGTTCCTTCACATGCTGAGACCACAGCCAGGCGAGGGGTGTGGTGAGCTAGCGGCTACATTACACTAACCGTAATAGTTGACTTTATGAGCTTTGTGTTCTGGAAAAAACACTTCCAGAACACAAGTCAAGCTTAGGTGAAGTGTCTCTACCTGCTTTTGGAGCTTAGAGAAAATGAAATTCCATGTACAATTCCAAACGTAGGCTAGTTTTGGGGCCATCTAAATGCTAACATACTCCAAAAATAAACTTTTAGCCAATATAAGCATTATCCAAAATAATCCAAAAACATTAAAGACATTCTGTTCACAGAGGTATATATGAAGAGTTTGGTTCCAAAATGCAATAACTCCATTTTGATTATTTTGAGTAAAAAGGTGTTTTCTTTACCAAGTAAGTGGCAAGATGAAAACCCCTATTTTCTGTTTCAAACTTTCAGATAGCATCTTTTGGATATAAAAACATTAAAAATTCAAATCTACATTTTGATTTTAAAAAGTTTATTATAAAAACGTATTATTTTTTTTCCCAAAATGCAATAAATCCATGACACTTTTTTTTTTTCCAAAATGCAATTAATTCGTCAATATAAAAGTTATTTTTCATTTTGAAAATACACAACAAAGTAAGTTGATTCACATATATGACAGAGTCTAAACTTTGCCAATATTTATCTTATATTCAGCCATTTTACTAAAAATACATTCAACCGTCGCTCCCAAAATGGTCATCTTGTTAATGTTATGAATTATTTGTCATTACCGATTAAAGAGTATCTGGCGCCACCGCACGGTTAAATAAACACACTTTTTTTCTGCGTACATTGGTATTAAAAACGGCTTTTAAAAAAGCCTTTAATGTTTACAGTGCGTGGAATGGTGCGCTGTGATTGGTTGAGAGCGGATATATCACGTTCTGCAGAAAAAGGAGACTGCCGTTTGTCGCGTTTTGGGAAGAAAGGGAGAAAACATGACAGAATAACACGACGGATATCGCATTTTGCGCAAAACTAATAAATGACTTTTCAATACCGACCAGATACAATACTGATTTTGGCGGAAACTCAATTTTTTGAAAATGGCGTTTATCGCGTTTTGGAACCAAACTCTTCATATATTACAAGATTTGATTAATAAAATGGTCTTTTGAAGGAGAATTTGTTGTATCTTCACTGTGTGAAATCTAACTTAGCATTGCATACTGCTAGCTGCTCTCCGCAAACTGCTAGCTAATTAGCCTGGCAGCTTAACATAGCCAATTAGCTTGCTAGCTTAGCTACAATAAGGTGGAACAGTCGGGTTCCAGAAGTAATCAGCTCATATTATTTCAACTCATTTTTTAAATAATCTTGTTCAACAGTAGAATTCCTGGTGAAAAACTACATTACCCATGATTCTGCAAAGATCTCCACCAATCAGAGAATTGCGACCAAAAAAAACTTTAACACTTGCCCATTCCCATGAAGTACTGTGAATGATGTAATTGAGTCCCTATGCTCTCAAACTACTAAATGTTAAATTTTTGAATCAATAGTTTTATATTTCTCCATTGTTTTTAATTTGATTATAGAATTTAAATTGCTTCATGGGATTGTAGTTCTTTTCTTCCAATATGTAGTCTTTTGTCTTTTTATCTGATATTCCAATACTACTTTTTTTTTCTTTTTTTGCTTCAAATTAAATTTTGTAATGTTGTGTTTCAACTTGCAACTGGTTGCTTTGGTTCACAACTTATAAACTTTTAAAATCCCTATGGGAAAACTACTTCAGGAAGCAAAGCCTCTGAAAGGCACTCTTGATTTTGAGCCTCAACTATAGGAAAACACTTCCAAAGCAGAATATTAGGTAAGCAAGCAAACTACATGAAAATTCACTTAATTTTAGAAAAAAAAAAAAAAAAAAAAAGTGTGAAAATGTGTGGCGGAGGAACCAGTTGAGGTGAGGCTATTCTGCTTTTCAAAAAAGGATTCTAACGAAATCTAGAGGGATCTTCTTACCATTAAGTTAACAAAACATTACAGTTCTCAAGAAAATACTGTTATTCTCTGCGACTTGCTAAAAGCAACACTTAAGTGTCAAAGTCTGTGTTAAACATCTTTAAATTGAAGCAAGGAGTTTAAGGGGTGGAGAAATCCACAGGGAAACTCTTAGAGGAGGTGGGAAAAAAGGAGGAAGCATGTCTGAGGATGAGGTCATAATTATGGCCTTGGCCCACTGATCTGCTCACGTCACATGACATGATGTCAGTGGAGCAAGATGCGTAGAGAAGATCACCACTGAAAATGAGACGTATTGCATAACCGCTTCATCTGGCAGAGGCGCAAGTGAGGGGTTCCTCGCTTGGTAAAGAGACATAGAAACAAAACAAATAGCAACTCTGCTTTGAAAACAAACATAATTGGGTGATATGGGAAACGCAACGCAAATCCGCACCCACCTTATTATTAAAAACGTTGTCCTCGCCCAAATCCTGGCTAAACAGAGAGTCACCATCGCTGGCGGACCCTCGCATGGGGCTCGCTGACTCTGTGTGACGTATGCTCTCGGGTGAAGGGGTCGAAGGGGGGAATTCTGGAAAAAAAAAAATCAGGAACAACAAAAGAATGTTGAAGAGCAATAGAAGAATAATAAATAGAAAATAAAACAGACCAGACTCAATTCTCACGGACTAAATCTAAATACACTGCGTCTGAAAGTGACTCATTTCAGTCCATTGTGTTGCATCTCTGCTCGCAATCGTCGCAGACAGGATGTTGATGTCATCTACTTAAATAGATGATCTTATTTGACTAGTGGAGTCTTTTGTATTGACAGGAAGACATCCATTTAGTCTTTAGAGGATGTGTGTCGTTTCCCATGTGACACAATGTGGGCACTATTTAGATTGGACACACACAGACACTCAGTCTGAGCAAAGAGGGCATCCCTTCTTTTGTAGCATGCTGGAAGATGTATGAAAGAGGTTTTTGTGTTTTCCTCTGGATGCAACTTTCACACATTAACCAACGTGATGAAATATTGTGTTGTTGACGTCAAATGCTGTATGTCCAGATAAAATCTGTGGTTTTTCAGTGTAAATGCATGCATAGAAGCCACACAAATTACGTAGGTGCTAACTTGAACATCCTCAAAGACCATAAACATTTGGGTTACCAACTTATACATATATATTAGGGCTGTCAAAATAACGCGTTAATTTCGATGAATTAATCTGAGAAAAAAATAACGCGTTAAAAAAAATAACACAGATTAATCCATTCCGTATTGACCTTTGAACCTGGAGCCGTTCTAGCCACCATTCGACTGTAAAATGAAGGAGGGAGACGACTGCTGCGCTGACGGACAGAACGAGCAGAGCTCCTCCCTCGTGCGCGCGAGCTCTCTTTGTCTTCAAAGTAAGCACCGTCTTTGCATTCTCTCTACCTCACACATAATATCTAAATCAACTGCCACAATGCTAAAAGTTCGTAAGACCGAATCCATGTTTCACAAGGCGCATTCGGAGAATGTTTTTCCTGAATAACCGCTGGGTGTGACTAGAGCTCAAAAGAACGTCACCTCATCTTCTCTGACAGGCGCCCTGCAGGTGCAGCTGACATAAACCACACTTTCAGTAAACAAAAAGAAAATCCTATCCAGTGGTGAAGTGTTTTCTGTGTTGACAAATCTTTTGCGATGTCCTATTAACAGTCGTGATTCGCACGCAACGCGTCAACGTCCGCTAATGTCCGATTCGCGACCTAATGAACAGATTCATTTTAATGAATCATGACAACAACTGATCTGTCCACACGGTCTATAATGAATCATTTACTCGAACAACTCTGAAATAAGAACATAAGTGTGCTTACCCCATTTAGCAAGAGTGGTTAGTAAAATTAGCCTTAATAATCCACAATATTTTCAGGTTATTTAAATGACAATGTGTAGTAAATTAGGCCTACCTATAAAATCAGTTAGTTTAGACTGGAGTGAGGTGAAACCAGAACAAAGCAAGTTGTTGTTAGCTAGGTGCATTCAATTGTATATGGTAGAAAATTATATTATTAGTTAATATAACTTCTAAATGCTACTTTTTAATACTTTTCAGGTTTAGCAAAAAAAACATCTTCTCTTACAAAGCTATAAAATCACTTTTTTTTTTTTTTTGCAAAGAGGGCAAGAAAGAATTACAGTGAGAGTGACGGGTACTTTATTGTCAGTATCGGGCTCGCAGATCATGTGGGTAGGGCACTTTTTACTGTTTGTGTGGATGACCATGTCTGTCAACACCGAAGACCATTTTTGACCCAGGAAAAACCCTGCATTGATTCATTTGAATTGAAATATTTAATACTTTCACAGCAAAAATTATGTATGCAATTAATTTAAATTAATTCATCACAGAGTATGTAATTAATTAGATTAAAATTTTTAATCGATTGACAGCCCTAATAAATATTATATATATATATATATATATATATATATATATATATATATATATATATATATATATATATATATATATATATATACATATATACACACGCATATCATTTTAAGCAAAAACAGTTGGTTACCTGAGCTCACTGAAGTAGGTTTCTTCTCCTGGAGTCCAGCATCTCGACTGGCATCAACTGAATAAAACGTCTCTGTCTCTCTGTGAATCTGCAATGAGAAAATCATTCCAGTTTAGAGTGTGTCTAGAATGTGTATGTTGATATACAAATCAGAAAACTTTAAAGCTTATTTTGTATGTTTTGAACTTAAAATATGCATATCCATCATATATAAAATACTAATGACATTTAAAACTATTTTATACTACGGGGCTGCTAAATGCTTGAAACTGATTGGCTGACAAACGTTCTAAGGTGCGCAATTATTTTCAGGGAAATGCACGGCTAAAGTAGTTCCAGGCAGGTCTTGACCATATCACTTCACCAAATGATTTTAGTTATTTCAAAAGTCCGTACAACCTACAACAGCAAAAGAAACAAAACCCACAACGACAATGACCAAGCAAATAAACATAGTAAACAATGGGATAAAATCAACAAATTTGCCACAAAAATACGTTTTATGTATGGAAAGTACATACTCTTTCTCCCGCTCTCTCTCCAACTCAAACGCACACACATACAGTACTGACACACTCGTGTTGTCCGCACTGCTCTGATGATTTTATCAGTAAAATAGTAGTCAGGTAATAACGGTGCGGTTCTTGAAGCAGATAAACTTACAGTTTTGCTATTAGAGATGCTGCAGCCGAACACTGTTGAGAGGCTCAGGTAATTCACACATTAGCCTCCTATCAATGGCTCAAGCCTCCGTTACTAGCTCTAAAAATGACATTTTGGAATTAGCAACGGAGACGTGGAATGAGATGCGCAAGAAATTAGTGAGTGTTTTAAGGACAAAAACCTGACAAATGTCTTGAGGTTTGGTAGCCATAGTATAAGCGGAATAATTGTCTCTGAGCAGTTGAATTATTAGAAAATAATGCACACAGAGGCTGCATTACCACATTGGGTGTGCATTATTTTCTATTAATTCAACTGCCCACTTTCAATTTTTCCTTACATAATCTTAATAAAAAGTGAAAAACAATTTCAATATGTACTGTGCACAGTTTAAACAAATTAAAGTCCTTTAGTTGTGGCAATTTGTCCCAAACATTTCTCAAATTTTAGTATGTTTGAGATGAAATATGATACAAGTGAAGTGAGAAAAATCAAAGTAAAGATCACCTGTTGTTAACTGAATATTTTTTATTCAGAATCACTGCCAATCAAGCTGTAATTATATTAAAATAATGCAAAAAAAAAAAAAAAATATGTTGTGTTTAGCATAAATAGCAATTTATCTATAAAATTAGTATTAGCAAATCAAGGAGTCCACCATTGTATTGCACAATATCTAAAAATGTAATTTCCACCATTGTTATTTCTATCGCACATTCAAATAAAACACTTAATTGGAGATGTGGTGGATTTGACATTTTGTCAGTTCAGAAAAATGACAGTACAAACAACAAAGAATTTAAAAAATAATAAAAAGAGAGTTGATTTTCTAAAGATACTGATTTTCTCAAATGCATATATTCTCAAGTTTTTTCAGTCTGCAAAATCCGCATGCTAGAATCCAGCAGGACGTACAGTACTGATGCATCAGGTGAAAGATGGTTTCCTCTGCAACCTAAAACCAGGACAAAGTGTGTCAACGGTTTCGACTTGGACGGGTAAAGCATTTTCCTTCGACCACAGAATTCACTGTCTTGATGAAGAAATGTGCTTTTCTTCAGCTCGTGAACAGAAATATTAGCAGCGGTAAGAGCGTCTACCTCCTGAGAGAGTTACACGTGGTTGTAAATCCCCAAGGCTGCGATTTGGGGTAGGAAGGGTTTCTGGGGGCATGTGTGGGGCATTCAGAACAGACCTAGAGGAATGTGACCCATGTATAAACATCACGGCCCACTAATGTTCAACACAGAGCAGCTGTGAACGGGCTGTAAAGGGTTAGCTTGAGGCTACTGTGAGGACAAAGTGGTCACCGTACAAGAGTGGTGCAAGGATGATGTAAATTTGTAGGCCAATCTGGAAGTTAGCATCTCACTGGTTCCCTCGACAAAACCCCAATAGGATTTTTCCATAGGCTTTTGGTTTAATCGCAAAAAATAAGCTCTGTGATCAACAAAAGTTTGAAACTTATACGTTTTTTCCTAAATATTTTCAAATGAACAACTATGAATTTTGAAACCTACACAATTGCCAGAAGTAATAAAGAGCTAAAGGTATGCTATAAACAAACTACACCACAGTCCCACGACTTCAACTCTTTCAGTTTTTTTTATCTAAAAAACATTTTCCCTAAAAGTTTGAGTTAGAATAGTTTGTAAGAGCATGATTATAAGCATAACAAGGCTGTAAAAGTGGACTGAGTTTAAACGTCATCAGCCAAACAGGTAATGTCCCAGACAGCCTCCGTAGTCCCATTAAGCCACTTGTTAGCAACCGCCTTTTACAAGACACGCAACAGTTTAAAAAAAATCGTGGCTGGGGTAATACTGAAGTATTTTATGTTGTAGAATAAAACGTGAAAGTATCATGATTTTGTGTTCACCACAGACCTTATTTCAGCCATTTAACCAAAAACCTATTGACTTCGGGACGATTGAACTGGATGTGCTAAAATGCTAAAAGTCCTTTAGTTGTCTCAAATTTTAGTATGTTTGAGATGAAATATGATACAAGTGAAGTGAGAAAAATCAAGGTAAAGATCACCTGTTGTCAACTGAATATTTTTATTCAGACTCACTGCCAATCAAGCTGTAATTATATTAAAATAAAGCAAAAAAAACTAAAATATGTTGTGTGTGTTTAGCATAAATAGCAATTTATCTATAAAATTAGTATTAGCAAATCAAGGAGTCCACCATTTTATTGCACAATATCTAAAAATGTAATTTCCACCATTGTTATTTCTATCACACATTCAAATAAAACACTTAATTGGAAATGTGGTGGATTTGACATTTTGTCAGTTCAGAAAAATGACAGTACAAAGAACAAAGAATTTAAAAAAATAATAAAAAGAGAGTTGATTTTCTAAAGATTCTCAAATGCATATATTCTCAAGTTCTTTCAGTCTGCAAAAGACCATGCTAGAATCCAGCAGGACGTACAGTACTGATGCATCAGGTGAAAGATGGACCTTATTTCAGCCATTTAACTAAAAACCTATTGACTTCGGGACGATGGAACTGGAAGTGCTAAAATGCTAACTGATTTTAGCCTACAAAAATGTGTCATCCCTGCACCACTCTTTACATTTATCAAACTTAATGCCCATTTGTACAACATATTCACCACAGAGTATATTATTATTATTTATTAGTAGTATTACTACTATGGTATTACTATGTTATTACAGTGGTATTACTACCACCTGATGCATCAATATTATATACACTGATACATTAGGTAATAAGGATGAATAATAATAATAATAATAATTATGTAATTTGTGGTGAATGTGGTGTAATAGGCCAAAACTTTTTTTATTTATTACATACAATAAGTAAATATATACACCAAAAAAAAAAAAAAACAGCAACACTGTAACACCATGGTAGTTTTTAGTTTGTGTAATACCAAAGAAAATCTACAGCAACAGCTCTAAAATAGCAAAGAAAGATCAAAAGATTATGAAAAAGAAGAACATCCCTGTGGCGGAAACAGAAGCTTAGAAACCTTCCTGTGCAGCTCATCTGCATGGCCATCATCGGCTCCATTCATGACTGATTACACCCACCCACCGCCCATCGTGAGCATGTGACACACGCTCAACTCCCACGATTAGTGTGTACCCGCTGTGTGCACGCACGTGTGTGTGAGGCTGCTGGTCATAGACCTCCTTTGTTTGGTCATTGGTGGATGAACACTGGTCTAGTGTGGCAAGCAAGAGGGGCGTAGGCTTTTCAATAGAGCCGTCAACAGCTGCAGGCTTTTAACTCGCACAGAGAGCGAGATGTAAGGAGAGAAACAAAGAAATACTGGGGAAAAAAAGCAATAAATTGGGAAGAATAGCTGGTTGAATCAGTTTCGTTATGTGTGGTCATGTTTTCCTAAACTGTGTTGAACTGTAGGGCTGCGACAATAAATTGTTCTTGATTCGTGAACTGATTCTGAGATTTTCCGAATGCATCGCGATTCTCTCTCGAATCGATCCTGGGCTTAGTTTTTAACAACAGGTGACACTAGGCTAGTTTTTAACCGCACACTCAAATGCTCATGAAGAAGAGCGCTCGTGCATTCGGCTGAGTCTGAGAATGTATTTTGCACCTCAGAATGCTTTTATGATGCAAGATTAATGTAAACAGCCTGCAAACACCCTTGTAATTCGCTTAAACTTTTTTGAACTTTATGAATGATTATTTTGCAGAAGGTTCAAGTGGTTTTTTTTAAGGAATTGAAAGCAAGAACGGCTGTTTCTTAAGCACACAGCGGCATCTGCTGTTAAAAACGAAGCAGAGAATAGCGATGTATTCAGGAAATTTCAGAATCGTTCCAGAATCATTTCTCAATTCGTGATGCATCGATTTATTGTCCCAGTCCTATTGAACTGTGGCATTTATGTAGGAGTTGCAGGTTTGAATCCAGCCTGCAACATGCCCAATTCCATTTCCTCCATTTCCCCCTATTAATTTTTAGCCTTTTTAGCCCCCTAAAACAAAATACAAAACTAAAACAAAATACAACAGCCCAAACAAAAAAAAAAAAAATTAAATAGAATCAAACAATAACTGAACAGACAACTAAATGAAAAAACAAAACAAACAAATAAACAAATCAAACAAACTAAAACAAAACAAAAAGCCCCCCGGCCAAAAAAACTAAACAGACAACTAAATAACAAAACAAACAAACAAACAAAAAAACAAAACAAAACCGAGAAAGAAAAAAGAGACCAAAAAAAAAAAAAAACTAAAACTAAAAATCAATCAATCAGTAGGTTGTAATTGTCAGGTAACGATTGCCTATATTTGTATTTTGTTTTTAACTTTTTGTTACTTCTATTTAAAAAGATAAGAAAAGATGAGGGGATGGTATCAGTAAATGACAAGCTGGATTCAAACTCTGGTTTTCTATCACCACGCAACATGTCGTGCCACATTTCTAACAGTTTTAATGAAGACACGCCATCATGGAATCAAGAAAAGAGATTCAGGGCTGTTATGTTCACTGCTGTTCATGAAAACATGTTATTCTTGACCACAGTAGGTTCTGACAAGATCCAGACAGCACTGAGAGTCTTACACCATCTGGAATTTAGACATGCAAGCATGTTGTTTACTGATCCCAGAACAGACATCAACCTCAATCTGACAAACAAAAGCATACAAACACACAGACGCACACTGTCCCCAATCCTTCAATTTTTATTATGAATGATAAACTTGTCTTTGAGTGGGAAAGCAAATGAAAAGTCTGAAGTACAGAGCACTCAGTTTCAGCCAATTAAACACTAGTTTTCGAGTGTGCACGCTTATGGATGTGTATATCTGGATGTATATTACCAAACGCTCAAAAATGTGTTTATGCGGACAAATTTGCAGAGGACCAGAAGGTTAGCTGGGATACTGCTCGGATATTTTATGTCAGTTTCACGGCTTGGTAATAATGGTAATGGATGTAGCAGAAACGCACAGAAACACTTCCAACCAGACACCGTTTCAACCAATTACTGAATGAGTCGTGAAAATCAGTCCACAAATGTGGCATTTAGAACCAGTGTGCAGTAATGGAAAGATGTAATGCCTCACACTGACCAAATGCTCCACTGAAAGCACTTACATGTAAACACATGCCACAAGCAGAAACGGTCAGCCAGAGTCCTGTTCTTTGATCATGACTGGTTAGATTATTGTTCAGGATACACGTTTTAAGGATACCCTGGCATAAACAAAGCATAAATAAAAGTTTGTTGGGCCAGCCTTGTTAAAGGTGCCCTAGAACCAGTTTTTACAAGATGTAATATAAGTCTAAGGTGTCCCCTGAATGTGTCTGTGAAGTTTCAGCTCAAAATACAGCATAGATTTTTTTAAATTAATTTTTTTAACTGCCTATTTTAGGGCATCATTAACTATGCACCAAATCAGCGTGCGGCCCCTTTAAATCGCGCGCTCCCTGCCCCCCCCGAGCTCTTGACTATAATACAGTGCATAAACACAGTTCACACAGCTAATATAACCCTCAAATGGATCTTTACAAGATGTTCGTCATGCATGCTGCACGCATGCGTCGGATCATGTGAGTATAGTATTTATTTGGATGTTTACATTTGATTCCGAATGAGTTTGATAGTCCCCTGTGGCTAAAGCTAACATTACACACTGTTAGAGAGATTTATAAAGAATGAAGTTGTGTTTATGCATTATGCTGTTACGTAACAGTCGGTGTTATGTTGAAATTCGCCTGTTTTTCGGAGGTCTTTTAAACAACTGAGATTTACATAAGGAGGAGGAAGCAATGGAGTTTGAAACTCAATGTATATCGTTTCCATGTACTGAACTCTTGTTATTCAACTATGCCAAGGTAAATTCAATTTTTGATTCTAGGGAACCTTTAATATATCTGATTGGGTTTGTTTGGGCTTGTTTTTAATGGCCAATGCCAATATCGCAAAAGCAAGGTGGCCGACATAACTCCAATACATCTATATAAGTCAACCATTATTAATTTATTCAGCAAAAGTGTCCAATAACATAATAACATTGAAAAAAGTGATTATCAACATGTCAGCCACCATAAGGCTACTGATATGACTGGATTTATCTTCTCAATAGACAATTTTACTATTAATACTATTCATTTTTTCCTTTTAATCAGGGAAAAACAAAATGTAAAGGGATAGTTTACCCAAAAATGAGACTTATTTTAAACTTATTTTAAATAATCTTTAAAATAATAACACATTTTAGTAAAATGGATGTAATATTTACTCATAAGTAATTGGAAAAAGTGTGCATTATTCACTAACAAGTTTGTTCCGTACAATGTAAATCATATTATTAAACCACACCAAATATAAATATCTGCTAAACACATTATATTTAATTGCAATGCGCAATATCGCGGAATACGTCCCGCCTTCTAAGTAAAAGAGCCAATCGCTGATTGGTAAAGTCATTGTGTCACTGCAGCTGCAGTTAGAAGCTCCGGTTTCCATAGAAACCTGAGTCTCGTGCTTAGGAACGCACATGCGCATTTGCTCGTCTAGCCTGAAAAATAAGCCTTTTTTTAGCGCTATTTGATCATAGGAAATAACATTTATGGGACAGTCCATGTCAGATTTCGCTGCCGATTTGAAATATGTTATTTAATTGTGTGTTCGCCAAGCAGTTTTTGAGATTTCAGGAATCTCCCATTCAAATACACAGGACTTGGTCTTGGATGCCCGAAATAGCAGCCCGGAGGCATTGCAAATATGGCTGATGAGTGAATAGAATTTCCTTGAAAGGGACTTTGCTGACAACCCACATTCATGGCTAACATGATGAAACATATTCTAGCAGATATGTTTGGTGTGGCCTACTGAAAAAAAAAAGATAGACGTGTTGATTTGTGTGTTATCGCAATTGTACCCTTAAGCAAGGCACCTCATGTCTCTCCACTGAGATTCTGCCTGTAAAAAGTGTACTTTGCATAAAAGTTTGTCAAATAACTACAACTCACTCACCTACTCATTAAAAAAACGCTCTAAATCAATATTAGTCCTGTCACAGTATGACTCAAATTATACTGGCATTAAAAAACAGCAAGAATATCTCACTTTAAGACACCCTGTATAACAACTACATTTTTAGTGCAAACAATCCTTCAGAGTGTGTTTACATGCATTGAGAATCTCGGGATGCAGCCGGACACAATGGGGCTTTGAACAGGCGCTTGGACAAAGAGCTCATTGCAGGGGATGATTTATTGCAGAACAATGCATACATGAAGTGGTCATCAAGTAGCTCAAAGTGGCTTTATGATGCTCGCTTCGGCAAATGTGATGTCAGGCTTCTACATGCCCAACTGGAAATTAAGTACGAGAATAAGAAAAAACATGCAGAATTAATGAACACAATGTTTGAAACCATTGGTGTGTTTGATCAGGAAAGGAATTATGACAAAAGCGCATGATTTAGGCTGTAAAAAGCCGCCATGCATTTCCCCAGGCATGTGGCTTTAGTTGCCTTTACGCCACTGTTGGCAAGAAAATGGGGCTTTAATGGGGTTCAATCCACAAAACAGCACAACACTTCATTGACTGGGAAATTCAACACTTCAAAAGTGTGAGAGAGTAAAAAAAAAAAAAAAAGAGAGAGTACAACATAAAGGTGCACTTACAAAAACATGATCCTGATGCCCTTCGCATGACCTATCCTGACACATTTACTCTTTGACGGTATTGACTTCCTATGGGAACCCATGTCACAGGAACAGGAAACTACCCTAGAATTGCCTTTTCCAAACAATCTCCTTCTCCTAGAATTGCGTGCTGAGAACGGTTTGCAGTCGTGCAGTGCTGAACCAAGCTCAAGTGGAGATATAACTGGAACCGTTCCTTAAATTCCTTTCATAGAACCATTCTGCCCAACGGTGGAAAAGTGGCTAATGACATACTGTTCTGGTAAAGAGCTATGGGTGATTGCCAAGGGATCAGTAGTTTTTAGTCAATTGCCATGCAGTTGCTATGGTGTTTTGGGTGGTTGCTTACTGACCTAAGTCAACTTTAACACACATTTCTTGCACTGGCAGGTTTATGCCAAGCTGATTTTTGACATTTATGTAAACGTTTTTCCAGATGTTTTATCATTTGCCAGGTGAAAAACCACAAGTTTCACTTAGCGTTAAAGGGATAGTTCACCCAAAACTTAAAAATTCTGCCATTATTTACTCACCCTCAAGCTATCCTTAGTTCTCCAAGGTTTATAATGGTTGTGAAGAAGAAAAAAAAAAAAAAAATCATCCATCCATCCATAAAAAAGTGAATCCATACGACTCCAGGGGGTTAATAAAGGCCTTCTGAAGCGTTATAGTGTAGAACGTCATGGCATTGTTTACTACGTCACAGAAGTTAACGCTTGTTGGACGTACGTCGAATGCATATGGCTGTCACGCCAGAAGCTCATTATTTTACTTTATAAAGTTTTAAATAAGGGAATTAAGAAAATTCTTACGAAAAAATTTGTAAAAGTGCAATTTAAAAAAAACAAACAAACATATATTTTCATATGAACTATATATTAAAGGTGCCATCGAACTGAAAATTGAATTTACCTCGGCATAGTTGAATAACAAGAGTTCAGTGCATGGAAATGACAAACAGTGAGTCTCAAACTCCATTGTTTCCTCCTTCTTATATAAATCTCATTTGTTTAAAAGACCTCTGAAGAACAGGCGAATCTCAACATAACACCGACTGTTACGTAACAGTCGGGATCATTAATATGTACGCCCCAATATTTGCATATGCCAGCCCATAATCGAGGCATTACACAAGGGCAGCCAGTATTAACGTCTGGATCTGTGCACAACTGAATCATCAGACTAGGTAAGCAAGCAAGAACAACAGCGAAAATGGCAGATGGAGCAATAATAACTGACATGATCCATGATAACATGATATTTTTAGTTATATTTGTAAATTGTCTTTCTAAATGTTTCGTTAGCATGTTGCTAATGTACTGTTAAATGTGGTTAAAGTTACCATCGTTTATTACTGTATTCACAGAGACAAGAGTCGTCGCTATTTTCATTTTTAAACACTTGCAGTCTGTATAATTCATAAACAACTTCATTCTTTATAAATCTCTCCAACAGTGTAACATTAGCCGTTAGCCACGGAGCACTATCAAACTCATTCAGAATCAAATGTAAACATCCAAATAAACACTGTACTTACGCGATTAGACATGCTGCATGACGAACACTTTGTAAAGATCCATTTTGAGGGTTATATTAGCTGTTTGAACTTTTTTTATGCAGTGATAGAGTCGAGAGCTCGGGAGGGGGGTGGAGAGCGCACGATTTAAAGGGGCCGCAGCCTGAATCGGCGCATTTCTAATTATGCCTCAAAATAGGCAGTTAAAAAAAATTTATTAAAAAAAATCTATGGGGTATTTTGAGCTGCAACTTCACAGACACATTCAGGGGACACCTTAGACTTATCTTACATCTTGTAAAAAAACATTCGATGGCACCTTTAAAATGCACATGAGGCTATCCATATTTAATTGGTTATTTACAATGATTTAAAATTTCAATCATATGAAAAAATACAAAAACTATTTTTTTTTAAGTTGATATAGATCATTTTGTATGTTACAAATATCACATATCTACAAATATTTTTAAATATCAAATATAATTTGTAAATTACAAAATGAGACATTTATAATGTTACAAAAGAAAATAAATGCTGTTCTTAACATCCTATTCAAAAATCCACAAAAAAATTAAGCTGCACAGCTGTATTCATAACTGATAATAAAATGAATGTTTCTTGAGCAGCAAATCAGCATATTAGAATGAATTCTGAAGGATCATGTGACACTAGAGTAATGATGCTGAAAATTACATTTTAAAATAGAATTTTAAATTGTTTTTTTTTTTTTTAAACAATATTACTGTTTTTACTCTATTTTTTCTTACCTGCATTTATTAATCTTACCGACCCCAAACTTTTCAATGGTAGTGTATGAGATGAAATTTGTGTCAAAGTGCTTTGGCTCTAATAGATGCAGCTAAAATACAAACACATCCAAGTTCTAATCATGGAAAAGGAGACTGTTGAGATGGGCTATATTTAGAGATGACAGAACTTCCGAATGGCTTATGAAACAGAGCTGTAATCCACTAAGTGCAGAGAGAGACTGTCCACAGACTGTGGTCTGAGTTGGACATTCTGGACACATTCCATAGATATGACGAGCTGTGGAGACAGGAAAGGCTATGACATGGAAGTGGGCACCAGTGGACGCTAATCCTTCTGGATCCTTCAGACAGCTACCGACTTTGATTTTGCATGGTTCTCCTATTTGTTTCTTGCACACATTTGCAGGTGGTTCTGGGTAAAACATCTGTGAAATGACTTAAAGAGGTGTTAAGTAGCCATTTGGCTTCTCGATCAATATAAAGGAGGTCTCGGTTGAAAGGAATATGCTACAACAAAGGTTTGCATCAATTGGAAAGTGCTCCCTCGGGTGCTCTTTGAGACTGCTGTGGACAACCTGTCTTTCTCAATCCTCACTTAGTGCTGAAACGGCACCTGCGGCCCTGTATTTTACCTACAGAATGGTTTAACAGCCCCTCTTCACTTCCTACCACAGATGCTTAGTGTGGACTGTATATTAATATATCACCTCGCAAAAATAACAGTATATAATGCTGATTTAAGGTGAAAAAAAAACAGCTTTAAATGCTGAGACCATCAAGCCTGACCATAAAAATTACAAGCAGTCTGGAGTATTTACACACACTTTAAAAGTGAAATATTGACCATTTAATCACCATAAAATGAAATAGGGCTGCAACGATTAATCGCGATTAATCGTTTGCAAAATAAAAGTCTGTGTTTACGTAATATATATGTGTGTGTTCTGTGTATAATAATTATAAATACACACACATTCATGTATATAATTAAGAAAAATGTTATATTTATATATAAAATATTTATGTTTATATGTAATATAAAAAAAAAAAAAAAAAATATATATATATATATATATATATATATATATATATATATATATATATATATATATATATATATATATGTTTATATGTAATATAAAATATATATATATATATATATATATATATATATATATATATAATACATGCATACATTTCTAAACTTTATACCTGTGTGTATTTATATATACATAATTATTATACACAGAACACACACATATACATTACGTAAACACAGACTTTTATTTTGCAAAGGATTAATCGCGATTAATCGTTGCAGCCCTAAAATGAAATAAATAAATATTTTTATTTTATTTTATTGTGATTAAATAGTCGATAGTTCACACTACTAAAATGCTACATAAGTAAAAAAGTAATAGTATAAATTTTAAATATAGGCTATACAAAAATATTCAGTGTCATTTTTAACTAAATGTCTATGGTTAGAATATTATATTAACCAGTTGTCACTGAATAAACTTTTTTATTCAAATATAATGGAATAAATATTGTGTATAATGTGTTAATTTCATTTCAGCAAGTTCTATTTATCTTATTTGCTGTAAACTCAGTAAGTACATCAGTCAAATACAACTATGGACAGCATCTGTGGCATGTTGTCAATTATCAGACAAATTATGTCTCTCTCATTCCTCATTTTGTAAAAATGAACAGAAATCACATTTAGTAACAGAAGCCAAGTAGGCAAGTGTGCAGCATTATGAATGTGAGTAAACGATTAAAAAAAATAAAGAGAAAAAGAGCATATGAAAGAGCATACCAGAATAGTAAACAATACATGCAGTTTCTATGAAGGGAATAATTATGCATGGCAGTTCTCCACTTATAATCTTACCTATTTTATACCTACTATAATTAGATTTTTTTAAATTAACTTGCCTTCCCACATAATGACTCTCAGACCTGCTGCCAGCTCATGTCAGATGATGGAAAGCAGAAGGAAGCAGAAGAAGTGAATGGAGATAAACAGGCAGTGAAACAAGTCTGCACCAATCCACTTATCAAGAGCCAATAATCGAGGGGTCAGACTGTGGAAGGGACCTTTACGTGTCTGGCTGTGACCTTCACTGATACAGTACCAGACTAGCCACTAAATATACAACCTCCAACATACTGACAGCATTCCAGTCAGCGTCCCTACTGTTCCCACACAAACAATATCTAAAATAGGACAGGCAGTAGACTACTATTGTTTTTATAAAGCTTTTGCATTTTTAGATAAAGCTTTAAAGGGCTAGTTCACCCAAAAACGAAAAAACTGTCATTAATTACTCACCCTCATGTCGTTCTAAACCCGCAAGACCTTCGTTCACCTTCGGAACACAAATTAAGATATTTTTGATGAAATCCGAGAGGTATATGACTCGTCCCGGAGACAGCAATATAAATCACCACTTTCAAGGAATAGAAAGGTACTAAAGACAAAACAGTCGACGTGACTGTAGTGGTTCAACCTTAATTTTATAAAGTGATGAGAATACTTTTTTGTGCGCAAAAACAAAACAAAAATAACGTCTTTATTCAACAATCTCTTCTCTTTCCTGTCATTATCCTTAGGCAGGTGATGCAGTAAGCACAGTGAAGGCTTCAGTGTTTACGTCCGAATGCCGGCTCAGTATTGGCCAAAGCTGATCACGTGAGCAGCACGACGCATGCGTGTGATGCTGACGCAGGAGGCGGCCAATAATGAGTCGGCATTCTGACGTAGAATCTCGAGGCACTGAACGTAAACAATGCATGAGAATGAAACAGAAGAAGAGAATGCTGAATAAAGTCATCATTTTTGTTTTGTTTTTGCGCACAAAAAGTATTCTCGTCACTTCATAAAATTAAGGTTGAACCACCGCAGTCACGTCGACAGTTTTAACAATGTCTTTAGTACCTTTCTGGACCTTGAAAGTGTTGATTATATTGCGGTCTATGGACGAGTCATATACCTCTCGGATTTCATCAAAAATATCTTAAAGGTGCTGTAGAACATCTTTTTAAAAGATGTAATATAAGTCTAAGGTGTCCCCTGAATGTGTCTGTGAAGTTTCAGCTCAAAATACCCCATAGATTTTTTTTTATTCATTTTTTTAATTGCCTATTTTGGGGCATCATTAAATATGCGCCGATTCAGGCTGCGCAGCCCCTTTAAATCTCGTGTTCCCCTCCCCCGGAGCTCGTGCTTGCCTTAACCAGCATAAACAAAGTTTACACAGCTAATATAACCCTCAAAATGGATCTTTACAAAGTGTTCGTCATGCAGCATGTCTAATCGCGTAAGTATAACACCGACTGTTACGTAACAGTCGGGATCATTAATATGTATTACCCCAATATTTGCATATGCCAGCTCATGTTCAAGTCATTACACAAGGGCAGGACGTCTGGATGTCCAGAGCTGTCCCCAAATCATGTCCCCAAAATTTGATAACTTCTGAGGACACTTTTGTCCTTAAAATGTAGCTATGAACATTGCTTTGAAACTAAAGAACAAATCTAAATTCTTTGCAAATATGAAATACGGACTGAGAAGTCTCAGGTTTCAATGTTATTTTGACAATTACCTTATTCGTAAATCGCTTTTTTCCTTACTTAGAAATAATTTTATGTCCCCAAAAAGGAGGTTGTGTCAAATTTTGGAGAAACCTTTCTACCTAAAGTGTAGCTATGAAACCTACACATTACTTTAAAACTAAAGAACAAATCTAAATATGAAATATGGACTGAGAAATCTCAGGTTTCAACGTTTGTTTGACAACAAACGTAAGGGGAAAAAAACTCATTGCGAAACTGTTACGAAATTCAAATTCCAGCATGTCTAGAATAAAACATCAAACCCTAGAGCTAACGAAGAACAGTGGCCAGAAACTGGAAAGCAGGCCTCGTCGTTCCACATCCAAAACTGAACTCCACCCAAGCTAGGCAACAAATCTCCACAGCTCTCACACACCCCTTCGATTCAACGCGAGAGAGAACTCTGGCATCTCAACAACGCTCCCGGCCAAGCCTAATCAATGCAATGTGACGGCACACGCAACTGTCAACAAGACAATCTGCAAAATTTACAGACAACACCGGCAAACAACAATTTTTAACAGACTTTCGAAAGGAACTCGAACACAACTACTACTTGTTTTCTGCTTCATACCTTAATCAAAACCACATCCACGGACCTCTCGCTCTTTGCGCACAGGCTGTATCTTCGCCGGTGTCGCTCGTACATCTTTTCCAGGGGTGAAGCGTCAAGGTGGTGAAGAAAGTGCCGTTATAGTCCAACATGAAGCCCGAGACTCGAGTTCCCAGTCAAGCTTTGGGAAAAATGAGCAACTCTCTGCACATCTGCACCATGAACCAGCCCCGTTCTCACTCTCCCTCCCTCCATTCTTCACACACTTCTTTCTCCCCTCCCTCTCTCCTTTTCCTTCTGCACACTCCCTCTCTTTTTCTGTCATTGGCTTTCCTTCTGCTCCTACTTTTTTGTTTTTGTTTTTTTTAAACAGACTCACCCAATCGCAGCTGCTCTTTTCCATTCCCCCTTCGCTCTTTCAATGCCTCTCATCTCACCGTTTCCATCCTACTCAATTTTCGGAGCAGAAAGCCTCATGTCTTTGCCAATGTGCATTATGGTGTGGTTGAACTCTGATCGCTTAATTGTGACCAAAAAGGACGAGGTCGTCAAACACATTCACTGATCAGAGGAACATTTTCAGAGGGGTTTCATCCTTCAAACTGTTTGGAGAACAGTGGGGCGAGATTCCCAGGCTCCACCCAGCAAGATAAGGCTTTTCATCCAAGTAAACACCGATGATAATACAATCTTGATCTATGCTGTTCGTAATTCAAGCGAGACGTATAAAGTGTGATAAATCGCATTTAGCATTGCATTGGACGCAAGGGACCCTCAATCACTGCATCTGTATAGAAACATCAACCGACCAACAGCTGGAGCCATGGCAACCGTTTCAAATGGCGAGAACTGCGGTCTGATGGGATTCACTGGGATTTAATGCAATTGAGGTGGTGCGAGAAACTCGGATTGGACTTCTGGAAAAGAATCAGAAGTAAATAGCCTGGGTTCATTCAGTGCAAATACTCTAGAGATAAGAGTTCACATGCAAATACAAAGGTTCAGAGCTGCAATGGTTAACAAACTATTAAAATTTGTTTCTGTCAATTGAAATCAAGATAAAATAAAATAAAATTAAAAAAAAGATGAAAAACAAACTAAAAAGTTAAACGAAAATTAGAAAGTTGCCTCGGCAAGTATCTGAAATAGTAGCAATATTACTAAATCTTAAAGTGAAATAAAAAAAGCTAAATATATATAAAAACAAAAATAAACTAATGAAAATGACAAAAAAAAAAAAAAAAAAATCACATAAAATTACGCAATTAAAAAGAAGAAAGAAAAATACAAAAATAAAACTATTTCCAAATATAAATAAATACTAAATTGGAAAATAAATAATAGTAAAGCCACGGTCTCTAATAAATCATTGCACAATATAAAATCAATTTGTAATAATAAAGAGAAATTCAAATATTGCATTGCTAAAGACTGTTGACTTCATAACAGGTGTTATAGCATTATGACAAGTTATTGTCCCAGTGCATGCATGCCAAATTGTAATGTTTTTCCACTTTTGCTTGGGAGTTTCCATCCAACATAAAGTACGAGGGTGACACAGTGTGTGTCTATATAATTTTATATAAAAACACACAGACACACCTTGAGGATAAAAAAAAGCACCGTCAATTAAAGTCTCATACATTATTCCATGTTTAGCATGACGTTCCTAACATGTACTTAGGAGAAACAGATATTCAGATAACCGTGTAGGTTGTCTTTACTGTGTTTTGTGTGTTTGTGCATGTGTGCATGTGATTATCCAGTGGAGGAGGGGATAATAGAAACAAGGGCTCTTTGTGGGGATCCCAGAGCATTATCTCTGCGTTTCACTCAAGACCACTCATCCAACATGAACTATGATTTAAAGGAATAGTTTGACTAAAAATATAAGAAATTCTATCATTATTGACTCACCCTCGTGTCTATTCTGTGAAATACAAGAATATACTTGATGCACTTTTCAATATAATAAAGACAAAAACGCCCCATAAAAGTGGCCCATATGGGTTGAGTGTCTTCTGAAAGCTTTATGAGTACTAGACTGACATTTGGCTGATAATACTGATGTTCATGAAAGCAGCAGCGATATACAATTCATGAATGAATCATTCCTTTGAGTCAGATCATTAAATGAATCGGCAGAATCAATCCACAAAATCAGACTGAATGATTCGTTCACAAAGCTGATTTTGATATGGAAAAAACACAAATCAGTTGAGTTTGTTATCATAGCAATTTGTTAGCATAACAAACTGGACTGAAGGATGTGTATTCTGTGTAATGTATTCTTTCATTCACCGCTGTAGAATTTTACCCAACTATGACGACTTCCGCTTCGGAGAAACCCGGAAATGTGAAATGGGTCTATCGTGAGTTATAAAGTCAAAATTGCGAGATATAACGTCACATTTACGTGTTATAAAGTCAGAATTGCGAGAATTTATCTCAGAATTTTAATCGCAATTCTGAGATAAAAAAGCCAAAACTGCGAGTTTATAACACGCAATTGCGACTTTAAACAATTCTGACTTTAATTCACAACTGTGAGTTATAAAGTCAGAATTGCAAGTTATAAAATCAAAATTTTGAGTTAGAAAGTCAGAACTGCATGATATAAAGTTGCAATTGCAAGTTATAGTCAGAATTGCGAGATATAAATTCACAATTGAGTTATAAAATCACAATTGCGAGTTATGAAATCAGAATTGTGATATAAAGCTGCAATTGCATTATAAAGTCAGTATTGCGAGTTTATATCTCAAAATATATTGTCACAATTCTGACTTTACTTCTCACAATTGTGATTTATATCTCGCAATTTTGACATTACAACTCGCAATTGCGAGTTAGGCCTATATCATGTAAACTCACAATTATGAGATAAAAGTCGCAATTACCTTTTTTATTTTTTTAGTGGCAGAAACAAGCTTCAATAGTTTGTTACACAAAACCGTCCTGTTATTTCCGAAGAATATAGAGCACACTTTACATGGACCATTTTTATAAGACATTTAGGAATCTTTTGTTTAGTTTTGTAAATGCATTGAAAAGAGTGACCAAAATTTCTCCTTTTGTGTTCCACGGAAGAAAGTCATATGGGTTTGAATCAACATGAGGGTGAGTAAATGACTTTTTGGATGAACTAACGCTGGGAATGAGAGAACAAACAGAAGGAGGAAGACATGAAAAGGGTGAGCAGAAGCACAGAAATCGAGCGAGAACAATACAAAGGAGTGTGTGTGGATTCAGACCAGCCTCAGTGGTGTCTTCAACCCTCCCACTCCACCAACACCAGCCCTTTGCTTTTCTTCAACATCACGCCATTCTTACACTTCACATTCCAGCACTTGAGAGGCAGCCTTTTCCCTTTTTCCAACACACTACACATTGGGTTTGTGTTTGTGTGCGTGTTTGTGAGTGTGCACACTAAGGATCTGTTTCCCAGGGGCGGCTTGTGTGGTTTAATAGTTTAGATGTTTAGTGAAAAAGGAACTCCTTTAAGGGGGTTCCCACAATGCATCTGGCCTGCCGCACAAGCACAGATGAAAAGAGCCGAAGAAAGAAAGAGAGAATAGGCAGCCCTCATGCTGCTGGTGGCATATTGAGACCACAGTCTGTGCGTTTTGCCCTTGCTTCTCTCTCTAACACATATGTAGACTACTAGACAGCTCAATGCACATCTGGAAGGAGTTATATTGCATCCTAACACAAGAGGGAGCCACAGCACTCTAGACACCACAGGATAAGTTAAAAACAACCAAACAACTTATTATCCATCATAAGTGCATGTTAATTTTTTTAATGAATCCAAAAAAATGAATCCTAAAGCATGTTCCTGGTCTTAATGTGAATGATTCAGTGGTGTAAGCAAAAAACAAAGCAGTGACAACATATGATAATGCTAATTATAATTACAGTCTCCTCTCTTAAATAAAGCCTCTTAAAAATAACAATCTTTAAAAACTTAAAAACTTATTAAATTAATCAACTAACCCCAAATGTAACATAAGTGAAGACTGAGCCTTTTGATATGGAAAAAACACAAATCAGTTGAGTTTGTTATCATAGCAATTTGTTAGCATAACAAACTGGATTGAAGGATGTAATCTCAGTTCGTATTTCCAATCAGCCTTCATAAATTAAAATTACAGAAGCATTAAGTATGACAAAAGTTAAAATCACTACAAAAAAGATTCAAACCATTCATTATAAACTGTGAGCCAAGTTTAATACTGCCTAGCAAGCACCGCTAATAAGAAACTAGCTTTCTTGTGATCTTGACTAGCTAAAGCAAAGTCAGCATGCTAGAGCATAGTTAGGATGCTCTGTGAATGTGGCCCCTGCTCTTATCTCAAGAGTCTCTTAAGATAGAATGTTCCAGAGTGTAATTTCTTTCAAATGCTGACAATGTAGTTACACGACTCCATGATGCAGTCCAAGTCTGCATGCCAGATGGCAGATAAGTGTAAAAGTAGCCTGTTTTTAGAGGCAACCAAGACAGAAGAGGTTACTTTGACAAGAGAAAGGTCAGGGGGGAGTAAAAATGATCAGACAATCAATAACTTCGTTAATTATTATTACTTAGTTCAAACAGGGTCCAAATACAACTTGAAGAATGGAGCTAAAGCAGGCTAATGGTTTAAAAACTGAGACTTAGCAATCTCTGTTAAATTATTTAAAGGAAAAAAAATCTTCACCTCAAACTGAATGAAAACCTATTATATAACTCAGTAATGTCACTTACATTACTTGCTTGAGTCCACTACATCTACAACAAAAAGAATGCTAGCTACAACATGCTAGCAAAGACGTGCATCAGTTTCCATTGCCTTAAAGGGTTAGTTCACCCAAAAATGAAAATTCTGTCATTTATTACTCACCCTCATGCCGTTCCACACCCGTAAGACCTTCGTTAATCTTCAGAACACAAATTAAGATATTTTAGTTGAAATCCGATAGCTTCCGTGAGGCCTCCATAGGGAGCAATGGACACTTCCTCTCTCAAGATCCATTAATGTACTAAAAACACATTTAAATCAGTTCATGTGAGTACAGTGGTTCAATATTAATATTATAAAGCGACGAAAATATTTTTGGAGCGCCAAAAAAACAAAATAACAACTTATTTAGTGATGGCCGGTTTCAAAACACTGCTTCATGAAGCATCGGAGCACAAATGAATCAGTGTGTCGAATCATGATTCAGATCGCGTGTCAAACTGCCAACGGCTGAAATCACGTGACTTTGGCGCTCCGAACAGCAGATTCGACACACTGATTCATCTGTGCTCCGATGCTTTTGAAACCGGCCATCACTAAATAAGTCTTTATTTTGTTTTGTTTTTTGGCGCTCCAAAAATATTCTCGTCACTTTATAATATTAATATTGAACCACTGTTCTCACATGATCTGATTTAAATATGTTTTTAGTACCTTTATGGATCTTGAGAGAGGAAGTGTCCATTGCTCCCTATGGAGGCCTCACGGAGCTATCGGATTTCAACTAAAATATCTTAATTTGTGTTCTGAAGATTAACGAAGGTCTTACGGGTGTGGAACGGCATGAGGGTGAGTAATAAATGACAGAATTTTCATTTTTGGTTGAACTAACCCTTTAAGGCCCATTCACACCAAGAAAGATAACTATAAAAGTTAACTATAACAAAAACTACATTAGCGTCCACACCATCAGACGATAATGTTCAGTTTATTACAAGCGTGCACTGCAGTTTTGTCGTGCGCCTCTTTAAAGTCAGGTGGATTCTGATTGGCTGTCAATGTTTTTTATTGTTCATCAGCCAAAAAAAAAAAAAAAAAAAAAAAAAAAAAAACATTCTCAAAGTGATTCCTCAACAATAGATTTAGATCATATCAGGTACTCCAAAACCGAATTGGGAGGCACAGGAAGCAGCCATAACAATATGGATTCCCACAGGAAGATGATAAAATAAACAACTGAAGTTAGCGATATGGAGAACACTTCTAATCAACGACTTCCAAAGAATGAAGATAGACATCTCGCTTTATCACTCTTGCTAGCCTGCATAAATGAGCCATCACATCTTGCCTTCCACCCTCCAAGTATTCTTGCCGCTGATATCATCCCCTCTGACACACAACTGGGAAAAAAGTGTTTAGGGTGATGTCATATTTCCTCCATGAGAAAAGGACAGCACGCACACACAACTACAGTGTGAGCTGCAGGGTGGCAGCGTTCCCATATCTGCCAGTTTGACCTTACGAGAGAGAGTTCAGCATTTCCAACTCAGACCTGCGTCAGAAGACTTAGCAACCAGGCGGAGAAATCAGATTTACGACGGAAGGTCAGGTTGAATACATCCCTCAATATCTGGTCAGTGGAGTCTTTCGGGAAACTACCACCTTCCTAGCTACTGAGAATTCAGGGTGGCTGGAAGCAAATGCTGAGTGACTCATACCTAGAGGTCTAAATGTTACTGATTTATTTACTGGATGGCAGATTGAGGATAATATCCAAGGATACTCACCACTTCGGAATTCGCCATGTCTGCTAAGGAGTCTTGGGGTCCGTCCACCGCATCCTCTGCTAAAGTGCTGTCATCTGTGAGGTGGAATCAAGGCAAAAGACATTTATAATTTGGAACTGAGAGAAGGACGAAACACTTATTTGCATTGCCATTTTGTGAAACTTGCTGAAGATGATGAGGCTAGTTTTTCATGTATGAGCAACAAAATGTTTCATTTGTATAAGACCCACAGAGTTTCAGGGAAAATCACATGCGTGACTTTTAACTGAAACTTCCCAAAATCAATAAGTCATTCATTAACTCAGCTGCTGATTCATGTCTGAGGACTGAACATTTCAGTGGCGTAGGTATATTCGTTTACTTAAAAATGAACAAATCAGGATAAGACTGACCAATCAGATGTGTTATTGACCAATACAGCAATATAGCATTTGATCAAAGGAAGTGACTTATTCCTCCATTTCAATTGAGATCAGCAACTCCATGAATGTGATATAAATAACACATACAGTAAGCAAGCAGCTATTAGTAGAACAATGCCGAATTCTCATCTATGTGGAAAAGAGCTGGGCGTCTACCTTGACAATCTTTCAACTGTTTTCATTCTGTGATGTGAGGCAGAGGTGACATCACCAAGTTGCCAGGATACAATGTGCTGCAAATACACATTGTCGTTTGCAAACACTCCCTATTAACACAGTTACCTGAATGGCAATAAAGGTTTTTCCCTTCCAGATGGAAACCTAAACCACTGATCAATCAAAACCAAATAGCTTTGTTTCAACTGACAGAATTTTGACTGAATGTTACTAAAAATATCAATATCTGAATACATATATATATTCTGTAAGGCAAACACCATTGCATTCACAATCACACATAAAAAGTATGTCGGAATACAGTAAAGCTAATGATAAATTAGCTTCAGCTGTGAACAATGTGACTAGAATGGCATGAAAAACAAACTTCATTTACCATCAGCACAAAGTTCAAGATCAATTCAAACAGCTGTTACATAGGATGATGGTAAAAAGTAGAGTTAATAGCATCAGATTCCCTAAAATAACTGTTTAAACAATCTATATCGGCATCAGCAGAGTGATAAATAAAAACGCATTACCTGTCATTTGTTCCACATGCAGTTCCTCAGCATGTTGCCGTACAGTTTCACTGTGCTCCATCAAATTAACAAGCATATCTTGATGTAATCCATTCAGGCTGTCAGGTGTGTCTGAAGGCTGCACTTCCTCAGACAAATCATTGTCTATATCCACTGGGGAAGTGTGTTCCAAATCCTGGTGCAATCCACTATTAATATCCAAAGGGGAAGTAAGCTCAGCTGTTGAGGACGAGGCATTGAGTGGGTCAGACATGGAGGAACTCTCCAGAGCAGAACCACTGTTAGTGTCCATGGGAGAAGACGGGCTGTCCCCAGAGACAGTCGTCTCACTAATTTCGGTAGTCACGTCGACACATTCTTCCCCATCGGGAATTGCAGCACAGATCTTTACTCCATCAGCGAAGGGGCTCTCAGAAGATCGGCTGTCTTCACTTTCTGTTAGGAGTGAGGCACAAGACGGGTCTAGGCCATTCACACATTCAACAGTAGGTTCTGATGGTGTATGCGCACTCTCCTCGGAAGATTCTGCATTGGATTCAGCACAATCATTGTGTGTGATTTCCGATGGATCAGGGAGATCGCTCAGTGTTTCCTGTAAAGTGGAGTCAATTTCCCTTTCCTGTACAGGTTCCTCTGGAGCAACATCCTTAACTAGAACCGTTGGTTCCCCTGGCTCACAAATTTGATTTTCTTTTATGGTAAGTCTCGAATATTCCTCAGGAATTTTCTCCACCAGTTTGGACATAGAGTCTGGCTGAGCAAATGCTTCAGATGCCTCTTCTCCTAACAGTGCTCCTACAATTATATCACCTCCAGAATGTTCAGAAGATAGTATTGTAGACACATCCTGTTGTAAATCAGTTCCAATAATGACTTCGGAGTCAGCTGGCAGAGAAGGTTCATCAGAAGGATTTGATTTGTCATCCAACTCCGAAACAACAATGTCCTCAATAGATTCCGGATCCCCAATGAGCTCTTTAGGGTCTTGTATCGTCTCATTAGGGGCTACCTCCTCTTTGCTGTCATCAGGTAGAGACCCTTCAATCTGGCAAGTTAAAACCTCCACAGTAATGCCAACGGAAACCTCTGCTATTGCATTAACGTCACAAGCTGTGTCATTCAACAAAAATTCCTGACAATCTGATGCAGTTTCTGAAGATTGTGTGACTTGGTGTGGCTGTTGAAAACTTTCTGTAGTCTCAGACAAGGCATCCACAGCTGGACCTTCATAAGAGGAAGTCTCAGGAACGGGTGAGAGTCCTCGTCTAACCTTATGTACCGGTGCCGGTGCCATGTTTGGCCGGAGATTTGACGATACCAAAGAATCTTCCTCTAAAATGTTAAATACAGAGTTCTGCTTTATGCTAGCGTCATCTGCAACCAAACCAAAAACTGACTCAGTGTTGCCTTTGGTGTGTTCGTTAAGATTTCCTGTCTCTGTCTCTAGGGTACCTTGTGGCTTGTCAACCCCAAGAGAAATAACAGTTTCATCGTTTCGTACAGGCGAGGTAACTTCTGAATTTACCTGAATTAAAGTCAATTTAGCTTCATCTGTTCTCACCGAGCATTCTGTAGGCAGCTTGGATTCGATCTCGTTGTCGCGCTGACCGCTTTCCTCTGGATCACGGGAAGAAAATTCTGAAGAGTTTAAGCCTATTTCCTGGCTGCTACTCGTCTCCCCTTCCCTTTCCTCTGGTAAGTCCCCTCGCCAACAAAGGTTTGTACTCCCCTCGCTCTCCTCCTCTCTTTGTGAAGGCTGACTAGTTTCCGTGGGGAGGAGACCCTGAGATTGTGCGTGGCCCATGTCTTGGGACTCAAGGTTGCCAGATTGAGCGTTATAGTCTGTTTCAGTCTCTGAACTCCTCTGGCAAGTCTCCTGCACTTCTTCGTTCCCTTTATCAGGCTGTGAAGCAGCCCCCTGCTTGGCACTGATTACGCAGAGCTCTATATCAGCTTCCTCCCACTGATTTCCACAGGAAGGGGCACTGAAAGTCACAGAATCGCTTTCTACCCGCCGCTGCAAACAGTCAGTTTTATCTGAAGCCTTTCCAGTATCCCCTACAGCTGGCAGTTCAGGCTCCACCTCAAAGTCCTGCGATTGGACATGATCTCCTGTGCCGTTTTGACGAAGACACAATCCATCCTCAACGGCAGAGCTGTTTAAAAGTGATTGGCAGGTTTCTTCTTGTTCAGAGTTGGGTTCCTGACGCTGAGGCTCCAGTGTGTTGGGCGGTAGGCAGTCAGCAGTTTCTGTGCTATCACTTGAGTCCCTGTTAAGAATCAGCAGTGCTGGCTTATGCTGTGTCAGAGGATCTTCCTGAATAAACAAAGTTCAAAAATAGCTATTAAATAAAGCAGAACGCCTTATACAGTCCTCATTAAAACTGACATTAAACATTCACCCAGAGAAAGCGAGCAAGAGTGCGTGCACAGAGAGCGAGAAAGACAGAAATTAGTCTGTGATCTGCATTTAGTCACTTCCTTTAGTCACAGATAGCAACCTCCTGCAGATTTCTAGCACAAAAACAAACAAACCCTGCTGATCGTACCCAGCTGGAAATATCACTGTGATCTTAAAGTTGCAGAGCAAGAAAATAAGACCCACCTACTGCCACGGAGGACTCCCAAATCACTGACTCACCTTCTGATGTGACTGAATGAGGCGTTGGAGTTCCTCCACATCACACTGAAGGCTAGGTGTGGGACTCCCTGGCACATCCTCCAGCGTCAGGGTGTAAGTGTTTAGCTTGGGGTGGTGTCGCAGAACTCTGCCTTCTGGATAACGCCACTTGAATGTTTTTGTCTCCAGCTCAGGAAAGTTGTCAACCCTGCCCAACACAAACATAGCAAACTTTGTGAACACCCAGTCTCGAGGCACTGAATCAGCAAGGCCACACCCAGCACACCTACAGAGGATGGGAAGTAATACACAATACTGATTGTTGTTGCCTATTGAACACAGAATGTCAAGTGTGAAAAATCACTTGTTTAAACAACAAACATCATAAACTTAAAAAAGGTTTACATCTGTCATAATGTTGCAGTGAGCTCGGACAACAAGAATTTCATTGCTCCTTTAGACAAAGATATGAAAAAACAAACCCACTCTCACTAGTGTAAAAACCTGTTCTGCTTTTTCTTTTCGCATGGTGAGAAGAAAAAAATAGCATAGGGAAAAGACCAATAGCGTGATTACATTAAAAGTGAAATTGAAGTTCCTGGTGGCAGTTTCAACAGTCAAACAAGCTGTAAAGACGGGTACACAGCTGAACATTATGTATCTTTACATATCTGTCGGTCTCTTATCGACAAGGAAAAGAAGAATCACAAAGCTACAAGCTTTCAAAAGAGAAAATATGCAACTGTCAGTGTTTTTGTGTGTGCGAGTAGCTCAGATTGTCCCCAGGCCCTGACACATGGGTAACAACAGGAACTGTTTTCACCTACTCTGTATCTAAGGTCCAAAGGGGTATCCATAGCAACCCTGTGACATCATTCACAGGAAACTAAAGTGCAAAGTGAAAAGGAGAAGCTCTTAAGGTCTTGCAGACCTGAGAGGAATATTTTAGGCAGTCTGAGCATTAGCCAAATGGCAGATGTGATGAAAGGCTCAAGTCTTAAGCACCGGAGAGCTGAATGAATCATCATGTATAAGTGCTGTTTCCCTTCTATCACTAATTTAATAGATTAATCTATGAATACAACATGATGACTTAAATTGGTAACATCATGAGATAATATTTAGATATGGAAAATTATATTATGAATTATAAAGTATTCAAAATGCCCTATTATGCACTTCATAATCAATTGCACACTCAAAATGACCACAGTTACTATACTTACTATTATACATACATAAACTTAATTACTATTATAAAACATGATAACACATAAAATTGAGCATTGATCACGCATTATACCTTATAATCTTTAAAAAGTGCAATCATAAACAGCTAAGTATAATAATGTATTTATGAAGTAAGATGCCCCACCCCCCACCCCCTCTTATTTTTTTCTCCTGATCATTGATAACACAAAATCTCATCTTAGTACTTTTGATGAATGGCTAAGCTATTTTTAATTTTGTCATTTCATCTGAATATCAACATTTGTGAGATTTATTCAGCCGAAACAGTTTTGAGGGTAACTGATCTCATGTTGTGCCTCTGGAAAATAGTGTTCTATGACCTTGTATGATGTTGAATATCAAAGCTTTTTGTGTCTATTTGTTAATGAGGAATTTGTGGACATATTAATTCTTTTAGAATTCTGGAATAAAAGTCATAGTTTCTATTTTGTAGTAAAATGATCAAATTAGACACCACCACCAGACATCTTTACTTTCATTAAAACCTATAGGTTAGTTGAGTGAAATCATTTCACATTTCACAGTGTTTCTATTATGACATATCTTCAATTAAAATATAGTCAATTAAATATGTTAATATGCATATGCCTGTATAGAAGTCATAGAATAATTTTACCTTTCAGATGAATCTCTTTTACTGGGATTCTACTTAGTCTGTAATTGGTTATTCAATTATTCAACTAAATTGAAAAAAAATAAATAAATAACAGAATAGTTGATTTATCATTTTATATTAATGACACTTTATTAAAAAAATTTATAAGAATTATATCAAAAATCATTCATACATTGTGTAAAGTTTAACCAGGCAGGCTTCTTGCCTATTTTAATATTTTACATTTGTGCTATAACAACTAAATTTGCAAATGTTTCTATTTATTTCCTATAACACATTGGCCGATACATCATCATCCTGCACATGCTAAATTTTTATCTAAATATGTTACAGTTTAAAAGTAAATCCACATTGATCTTAAAAGGAACACTCCACTTTATTTGAAAATAGGCTCATTTTCCAACTCCCCTAGAGTTAAACAGTTGAATTTTACGGTTTTCGAATTCATTCAGTCGGTCTCCGGGTCTGGCGGTACCACTTTTAGCATAGCTTAGCATAGTTCATTGAATCTGATTAGACCAATAGCATCTTGCTCAAAAAAAAAATGACCAAAGAGTTTCGATATTTTTCCTATTTAAAATTTGACTCTTCTGTAGTTACATCGTGTACTAAGACCGACGGAAAATGAAAAATTTCGATTTTCTAGGCCGATATGGCTAGGAACTATACTCTCATTCCGGCGTAATAATCAAGGAACTTTGCTGCCGTATCATGGGTGCAGCAGACACAATGATATTATGTACCGCCTGTGACCCCCTGCTGGAGACATTTGTGAGAGATGCTGCGTAATATCATTGCTAAGCTATGCTAAAAGTGGTGCCGCCAGAACCAGAGATCGGCTGAATGGATTCGAAAACGGTAAAACTCAACTGTTTAACACTGGGGGAATTGGAAAATGAGCCTATTTTCAAAAAAAGTGGAGTGTTCCTTTAAGGGGGCATCTTCCCCCATGTTACCTTATATATATTAATAGAATAATATGATTAAGTTTACAATTCAGACTTCATAGAAAGCCATGAGAAAAGAACATCAAAATGTTTTAGAAAACCACCAACGAAATACCATAATCTTTAAAGGAAAGATCTGAGGCAATGTCTAAGGGTGTACTGTGGTTCAGTACACTTGCTTTAAATGAGGCACTAAACCAGAGCACTTAACGGCCTCCTATAACAGACTCTTGAATCCAGGGAGGACAGATCGCACACTAACACTGAGTCTGGTCTCTCCTCTATCCTTCAGACTACCTTGGTGCCCTTTTTTTTAGAATAGTCAAGTACTGTATGGAACCAGTCCCACACGGGTTTGCTAGCCATAGACTGTGAAGAGCACTGGCTGAGGGTAGCTGATAAAAGTAAATGTCTCTGTCTCACACACACACACACACACACACACACACACACACACACACACACACACACACACACATACACACACACAGCCGCTTTACGGAGTAAATCTGCAGACAGGATCTTGTTGGTTTTAAACCGGTTTCTGTTGTAGACTGCATTGGCTTGCTTTAAAAAGATTGAGACAGCTTATGTGGCTTTAACTGTTTACAAAGAGCTCAGAGCCACATGGCCTGTCCTTGTGCTTTGCTCTTATCTCCCCCACATTTCAACATCCTCCTTTTTTTCAGAAAACGACACTAAATCTCACCTCATTTTCAAAATAAAGTCATTGCTTTAATAATATAAATCTATTAGACTTGGTCCAACATTGCTCTGTTTCAGAAATCAAACCAGCCCAACGGATCTGTTTGTCTGACCAATGGAAGACGGGGAGAGTGTTTGGAACACCCATTTGAAAAACAATTTACAAACTTCACCTTTATGACTTAACATTTTGTTTGAGAGTGACAAATACGATAAAGCTGTATTTGTTTAAGGCATTTCAAAGGTCACAACAATCCACTAAACACTATTTGTTCTGTTTGTTAAACTCTGCTCTTACATGTAACAACATTAAAATGTAAAAAGATTTATATTATATTATAACATATTATGAGTAATTATTTAAAAATAATACAAAATTGAAAAAATTGTATCTGATAAAATATTATAGACCTTGAAAAATTTATAATTTCAAATAATAATATATATAAAATATGAAATTGATAATTATATATTTTTTTATTTTATTATATTGCCACTATTTCTGTAATACATTGATGAATGAGCAGCTCTATCATTATAGCAGACGTATCATGAGTTTCTTGGGAAGCCTTCAAATATTGTTTTTGACAATGGGAGGTGGCGGGTGGCCTTGGGAGTCAAAAACGTTACTAGAAAACGAGGCAAACATACTCGTTAAGGATATAAACTTCTTTGCACACTTACTCTGTCAGCAGTTTCTGGAGCTGTGAGTGTCCTTTCTTCTGTGCGACCCTGGCCGGCGTACGACCCTGTTTGTTGGGAAGTCGGAGAGCCTCTCTTCCTCCAGGTTGCTGGAGGAGAAAGAGGGCTACCTTGCGTAGTCCGCGCTTCGCAGCAAAGTGCAAAAGTGTGTCTTGTGGTCCAGGTTCTACAGGAGAGGAAAACGGAGTCGGGTTAAGATTGCAGTCTGAAACTCCTTCCTTGCCCTTTAAAAACACAATATTATCTAATGCATATTTCTGATAATGCTGCCTCAGGAAAGTGCCACACTCACTGCTTCATGGGGCTTCGAAGCTGTAAGCCCCACCCCCTGCAACTTCAGAACCAATGAGAGCCGGTAAAGCCCTCGAACAAGAACCACCCCCACAATTCCCTCGACCTCTGTCAACAGAATCTCCTGACAAACTTGTGCAAACATCATTTTAATAGATCATTTACAATGAGAACAAAAAAAAAAAAAAATGAGGCAGAGAGGGGTCCTGAGTGAAAGAAGCAATCGTTTTTGAAGGCATTTATCATAAAGACAGATTACAGAGTGCTGTTTTAAAAAGTTCAGGAAGCTTGAATGAGGCTCTCTGTGAAAGCAACAGAGACAGAGGAAGGATTGTTCTTGCTGGTTAATGAGAGGCTGAGAATGAGACTGCCCTCGTTTAATCGGCCCACTGAGGATCCAACAACTAATTTGAAGCCCCGAGCATGAAAAAAAGAAGCTGTGGTGAAGTGTAATCTGGCACTGGAAAGAACAGCAGATCAGGATCACTACACCGTCTGATTGGAGACACAAGTGTGGACATGACATTATATTGAAAATACTGGTGTCACGTAACTTGTATCCCAGTGCTATGTTAATATAGTTGTCCCCCAGACTCAAAACACTTCAGTTACCATAGTAATTTTTTTAACTGTAGTATCATAACCATACACAGGGCATCTGCATGTTTTTTCAAATGAAAATGAAATGCAATAAGAGAAGTTTAACTTCCCCATCTTAAAGAGACAGTTTTGTCATAATTTACTCACCCAAAATTCATATAGGTTATTCCTGACCTACGGAAATTCAAATTTCAGTCAAAATCTATTGACTATTGAAAAACATTTATGGGTCATTGACAAATAAGGTTTTTAAAAGTGTAAAAAAAAAAAAAAATCATTATGAAGATATAATTCATTTTGAAGTTTTATTAAGTGTTAACAATGAGATTTTGTGGTTTTTATAATCAATTAACACTGCCTTTGTCAGTTTTTACAAGATGGACAAAATTTGTCACCAAAAAAGTCATTCGGTTTAACCAAAATTTCGGTTTTACCAAATGACACTTATGGTTATACCGAATGACAATATTTTCAAACAGTGCTAACAGGCTGATATCTAGCTAGCTAGCAAAAGTACAATCAAACATTTTATATTTAGTACAAGTTTTTAAAATATTACAACATTTTCCATATTTTATAGCGGTTGTACCGAATGACCTGACGTTTTTGGACATGCGTATGAGCAAGTGAAAACGTGAATTTTTTTAAATAGTTAAAAGAGAGTTTGTTATTTTGCTTCACAACCATGTGGTCCTTTGCAGGTGTCTGAATGATGTCACATCCTGTCACATGATATTGACCACATGACTTGATCCAAAATGGTCCCTTTATATTGGTTACTCCAAATGAAATTCATTTTTACAGGCATTATTTCTCATCACAAAGCAACGACTTCTACACATCATTTTAATACCATTTTGCACTTTGTTGATATATGATGTTTTAAAATCATGCCAGAATAAAAAATATATACATTTATTACATTTTAAGATATTTTAATCACAAATTAAATGGCTGTATTGGCCTTTGGACGGTTAAACAGAATGAACTTTTGACACTCAAAATAAAAGATAGAGATCTAGTATACTTACATTCTTACATACTTTGGATGTCATATCTTTGTTTTTTATTATTATTAAAGCCTTTGGACAAAAAAAAAAAAAAAAAGACCCATCATGTCATTGACCCTTATACCACCCACCCAAAATTCTGTCATCTTTGGTTCACCCTGACTTTCATTGTATGGAGAAATACAGTTATATCTCAAATATTTTCTTTTGTTTTCCACAGAAGAAAGAACGTCATGCGGGTTTGGAACAACATGAACAATGCCAATGAATTGCATGAACTATCCCTTTAAAGGAGAACTCAAGTCTCATTTTCCATAAATATCATCTAATATGTGCCATGCAACGTGTACCAGCAAATACCAGCAAATTCCCAGTTGCTATCTTATACAGTGGAAAAAGTCTTTAATAGCTAACTGGTTTTTTATGTTTTATATAATGTGCTTAATTTCACTTATGGAAGGCTGCTGGCAATACATGCCCACTGAGGCACTGGGCAAGAAGCCCGTTGGTAGATCTGGTTTCAGGGCCGGTCCAGGTGCCCAGCGCCAGCTGCAACAAATGCTACAGCTTGGAGAGTCATTACACAGCTCGCCTTCTCCCTCAACAGACAGGTCAACTCTAGGAGTTTCTGAAAACAATGACTATGGCGAACTTTAAAAGACAAGATCTAAAGGAAACGCTACATCTAATGTCTACAGCAACTTAATCTAAATCTGCAGGAAATACAAAATCTTACCAACATGTGCTCAGGTACCAGATACAACCCGCTATTGTCTTCTCCCTTTCTGCTCAGTGAGCTAAACTTTACATGAATAGGTAGCGGAGCTTTCAGATGTTTTACTGAATGAGTTATTTAAGACCAAGGCTGTTTATAAGAGATAAGCTTGTGCTTATTATGACATAACAGAGCCTGTTTAGCCTTTGTTGGCCCTTATCTCCTGCTGACTACTGTCCAGGTCTCACCACGCCCGCCCTAACACCTCCTACATGGAACCAGACTGTGCCTAATTTAGAGGACAAGCTCGAGTCACATGAGAGCCGGGAATCTGCTGTCGCGTCAGCTGCCCTGATGAATGATTCCTCGCTGTGCAATTGTTTGGATCCACACATAGGCCGGATTCACACACTCATTCAAGCACACTTAATATAAACAGGCTCATATTTCTGCCCAGTGGATAACCACTGAGGAGGATACGTGGCTGCGCACAAAAACATTAACCATGATCGGACAGAGAACAGGAAGGCGTTTGGGTGTTTATGACTGCATCAGCTTTAAGCATTCGTCTGATATCTGTTCAATCTTTTGTTTAGCTTTGCTCAGGTTGATTATCATAATCATACAGAAAGTTTATTTTCAGTTCTCCTTTTAGTTCCTGTCTGGTTGACAGCCAGTTACACAAACACTACCGCTCAAAAGGTTCAGGTTGATAAGATTTTTACAATCTTTCACCAAGGCTGCATTTATTTAATCAAAAATATAGTAAAAACAATGGTTACACTTTATTTTGATGGTCCACTTCAGACATTTTACTAACTATAAGTAACTTTTCAACTGCATGTTCAATTAACTCTCAGAGTATTAGTAGACTGGTAGGTTTAGGGTTTGGGTTAGTAGAATAAATTGGCATGTAGTTGCAAAGTTACTTATAGTCAGTAGAATGTCTGTAGGGGGAGCATCAAAATAAAGTGTTAGCAAATACTAAAGGGATAGTTCACCCAAAAATGAACAGTATTTATAAAATTTTTTACCTCTAAAACACCACTATGTCCAACTGCCCTGCACATTCGGCACTCATTGAAGCAAAGCGCGAGACATCACTTCTGTCATCAGAATGCGTTTTCTGACCTCACTAACCGTATGCGCAGGGCAGTTGGACATAGTGGTGTTTTAGAGGTAAAAAATGATATAAAACGGTTCAGTTTCTCGCACAAACCGATCGTTTCGTGTCTCAGGACATCAATGTGTCGTCACGAGCCGCAGGGTTTAATTTGGATTTGTCTGTGCATGTTTTTTTTTACTCTTATAGACGAAGTTCCCATTGACATGCATTATACGACTGACAGACCGCAACGGTTGGAGTTAAAAATCATCATGTGTGTTCTACTGAAGAAACAAAGACACCTACATCTTGGATGTCCTGGGGGTAAGCAGATAAACATCAAATTTTCATTTTTGGGTGAACTATCCCTTTAAGCAGACAGTCTACTAATACTCTAATGAGAGTTAGTTGATATGTAGTTGTAAAGTTACTTATTGTTAGCAGAATGTCTAAAGTGGATTCTTCTTGATTATTTTAATGCGTCCTTGCTGAATAAAAGTATTCAATTCTTAACCAAAAAAAACAAACAAACATAAAAACCTACCAATCCCCAACTTCGAACGTATTGTATATAAAAAGAATGGTCATAATTAGAGACTGTGATGTGCAATGTTTGCTTGTGGGAAGGTTAGTAACAAAATTTGATTTTAAGTCAGTGGAAACATGGACCTGTTCTTTGAAAGGTTTGCTAATCCCCTGGCCGAGTACCATTCACAAATCTATGGGTATCGGAGAGCAGGAAGAGCACAAGAAACTCATTTAACAAGAACGTTTCTGCCAAATCCACATGAAACACAAATCTAAGTCAGTGACAACCAGAGTTCCTGCCATTTATCACATGCATCTTCTGTCAGACCCGAAATGAGTCCACAGCCTGACTTAATAGGCTGTGTAAATGCTCCGTGCCAAAAAGAGCACTTTATTAGGGCGGGAATGTTTGCTTTTATATTATCTGACATAGTGTTCCTGAATTGATACGAGAACAAGTAGTAGGAAAATAAGACTAGAGTGGACTAACATTCTGAATCAACACACAACTTAAAAATAAATAAATAAACTGGTTCATGGCTGTTCTGAAGGCCTTCCCTGAAGGCACAGTGTCCATGGTCTAAGCATTGTAACTTCACTATGCAGATGTTAACAAAATGTTAAAGGTGCCATCGAACGTTTTTTTTACAAGATGTAATATAAGTCTAAGGTGTCCCCTGAATGTGTCTGTGAAGTTGCAGCTCAAAATACCCCATAGATTTTTTTTTTTTATTAATTATTAAAATTATTTTGAGGCATAATTAGAAATGCGCCGATTCATGCTGCGGCCCCTTTAAATCGTGCACTCTCCGCCCCCTCCCGAGCTCTCGACTCTATCACTGCATAAACAAAGTTCACACAGCTAATATAAGCCTCAAAATGGATCTTTACAAAGTGTTCGTCATGCAGCATGTCTAATTGCGTAAGTATAGTATTTATTTGGATGTTTACGTTTGATTCTGAATGAGTTTGAGGCTATGCTCCGTGGCTAACGCCTAATGCTACACTGTTGGAGAGATTTATAAAGAATGAAGTTGTGTTTATGAATTATACAGACTGCAAGTGTTTAATAATGAAAATAACGACGGCTCTTGTCTCCGTGAATACAGTAAGAAACTATGGTAACTTTAACCACATTTAACAGTACATTAGCAACATGCTAACGAAACATTTAGAAAGACAATTTACAAATATCACTAAAAATATCATGTTATCATGGATCATGTCAGTTATTATCGCTCCATCTGCCATTTTTCGCTATTGTCCTTGCGTGCTTACCTAGTCTGATGATCCAGCTGTGCACATCCAGACGTTAATACTGGCTGTCCTTGTCTAATGCCTCGATCATGGGCTGGCATATGCAAATATTGGGGGCGTACACCCCGACTGTTACGTCGGTCGGAGGTCTTTTAAACAAATGAGATTTATATAAGGAGGAGGAAACAATGGAGTTTGAGACTCACTGTATGTCTTTTCCATGTACTGAACTCTTGTTATTCAACTATGCCAAGGTAAATTCAATTTTCAATTCGATGGCACCTTTAACAAACAAAACGCTGTCTCCTTGCTGGAAAAAAAAAAAAAAAAAAAAAAAAAAAAACTTTTCCAAACTCTTACTGGTTGTGAAAGCAGCTCAAGTCATAAGCAGTCATTTATAAGACACCTTCAAAGTGACTGATAAGCACTGATAAGCACTTTGCAACATGCTAATGCCTATCACTATTGGAATCAATGGCGAGTCCAGTCTTCCATGCCATATGTGTGCTGCTAACTACATAGAATACACCAAAACAATGACCAATAGTGGATTCATGACAGTTAGGATGCTGCCTTCAGCTCTCTAGGTTTTACTCACCGATTTTCAAGCCTGTGCAAGTGCCCGTGTCCAAGTCTGTGCCCAGCACGCTCCAGCCTACCGGTAGAGGCAGATGTCTAAGAGCAAGAGCCAGAGTATCATCCAACCTCTCACACTCCTTCAGGGGGATCTGACACTCGTCCAGAAGTAACGCTCCCTCTGTCTTCCCAGCCGCGTTCACCAGGAACTGGGCCATGTCCAGGGCGAGGTCCTGCACATACTGGAAGCGTTCCTCAGCCACAGGGTCCACTGAGCCCCCAGGTCTGGCCTGGCACAGCGTGACCCGCACGGTTTCACTGCGATCATGAGCTATTATGAGACAAACATTGGACAGAAAAATATTATACAGATTAAACTTAAATTGAATAAGTAAAACTAAATTACAGATGGATAGAGAGAAGCATAAGCATTTTATATACAAAGTATCATATTTGAGTCTATATGCCTCAGACAGAGAGATAGATGCATAATGATTTTATATACAATATATCATATGAGTCTATATGCCTTAAACAGACAGATAGAAACGTAATGATTTTATATACAATATATCACATTTAACTCTATATGCCTTAGACAGACAGACGTACAGATAGAAGCATGATGATTTTATATACAATATATCATATTTGAGTCTATATGCCTCAGAGAGATATAGATAGACGCATAATGATTTTATATACAATATATTATATGAGTCTATATGCCTTAGACAGATAGACAGAAACAATCATTTTATATACAATATATAATATTTGAGTCTATATGCGACAATGCAACAGACAGAAAGATAGACCGATGGACGGACGAATAGAGAGATGGATAGAGAGACAGACAGACAGACACAATGATTTTGTATACAATATATGCTATTTGAGTCTATATGCTTTAGACAGATATATAGACAGATGCATAATTACTTTATATACAATATATTGTATTTAACTCTATATGCCTTAGACAGACAGAAGCATAATCATTGTATATACAATATATCATATTTGAGTCTATATGCGACAATGCGATAGACAGACAGATAGACAGACGGACAGACAGACGGATAGACAGACGGATAGACAGACGGACAGACAGACGGACAGACAGACGGACAGACAGACGGACAGACAGACGGACAGACAGACAGACAGACAGACAGACAGACGGACACAATGATTTTATATACAATATATGCTATTTGAGTCTATATGCCTTAGAAAGACAGGTAGACAGATATATAGATAGATGCATAATTATTTTATATACAATATATCATATTTGAGTCTATATGCCTCAGACAGAGAGAGATAAATAGACGCATAATGATTTTATATACAATATATCATATGAGTCTATATGCCTTAGATAGACAGAAGCATAATCATTTATATTTGAGTCTACATGATAGACGGACGAAGAGAGAAATGGATAGAGAGACAGACAGACAGACACAATGATTTTATATACAATATATCACATTTAACTCTATATGCCTTAGACAGATGTACAGATAGAAGCATGATGATTTTATATACAATATATGCTATTTGAGTCTATATGCTTTAGACCGATATATAGACAGATGCATAATTACTTTATATACAATATATTGTATTTAACTCTATATGCCTTAGGCAGAAGCATAGCCATTTTATATACAATATATCATATTTGAGTCTATATGTGACGGACAGACAGACAGACGGACGGACAGACAGAGAGACGGACAGACAGACAGACGGACAGACGGACAGACAGACGGACAGACGGACAGACAGACAGACAGACGGACACAATGATTTTATATACAATATATCATATTTGAGTCTATATGCGACGGATAGACAGACGGACAGACAGACGGACAGACAGACGGACGGACGGACAGACAGACGGACGGACGGACGGACAGACAGACAGACGGACGGACACAATGATTTTATATACAACATATGCTATTTGAGTCTATATGCCTTAGACAGATAGACATATATAGATAGATGCATAATTATTTTATATACAATATATCATATTTGAGTCTATATGCCATAGACAGACAGACAGATAGGCATGTTCCTTGAGAATTAGGGAACAGCGCAAGCTGGATTTGAACTTGTGTTGCTAGAACGAGCACTATGGCTCAATGTACACTGCTAAGCCACAAATCAGACTGTGACATACTTTTTAAATGTATAAAAATTTAAATTCCAGTTCAAATATTCTTGGTGCAGTTTACAGACTATGAAAAATATTTATACCACCCACTAACATCTCCACGATTTTGTCAACAAAAAATCAATTATGATTAAACTAACTCCTGACAAAAATCTAACAGCTATTTATCTTATATCAAACAGGGAGGTCTCCTGTAAATCATCTTCAGACTGATTAAAAAAAAAAAAAAAGATCTTGCTTAATATTTTGGCAGCCACATATCAACAGACGAAAAGGAGACTAAGTGCCTATGGTTGAGCAGAGATGGATATAATTACTGAGAAATGTTCCTGCATTAACACTACTCATTTCCATTTCCAAGAAGGAAACAGCCAGAAGCAGAGGTGACATTCTATAAAAGCAACATTCATAAACAATTAAAACTTCACTATGAGGACTGCCAGGAGGTCTGTCTTGTTTCACTACAGTTATGAGATGTCACTGCAACAACACACATCGCAAGGGCAGTGTTTATGTGCGAGCGCCATGTCTGTCACTGCAAAAAAGAAGAAAAAAAAAAACATTCACAATCACCAGCACCACATTTGTTTGACCAAAACATCTCAGTGGGACATCCATCTGGGTTCAAAGCATTTGAGCCATTTTTGCCGATAAAGACCTCTTAGCAGCCAAATGTTTGGAATCAACCAAAAGTATGGACCTCCAGCAGAGAGACAGAGGGGTGAAAGTGTATCCTGGCAGACCAACTGCAGTGCACCTGAGGCGGACGATAGTAGCGCCATTCTTCATGCACTCTTAATGCGTTGCTGAAAAGCTTTCAAGTGCTCAGACGGAGTAGTGATTACAAAACTGGTGCCAAATGTCTGCGCTGGATTCCATGACACTGTATCTGCTGCGACCCTCTGTGGAACTGCTTGGGAGACGCGGTTGAAATGCATTCCCTTTTTGACTTCGAAACATAGCTAAATTACATATGGAGGGCTATTGTGTTTTTATTTATTTTAACCATGAGGTAAGATCACAATGCTACCAGTTCCCCCAAAAAGCAAAAATGTGTCTATAAGTTACTGGTTACAAGATAAATCTTCAGTTAATTATAAAAAAGGATTGTGCCTATTATGGACCATTGTTGTGGGTGGTTACTAGGAAGATGCTTACTGGTTCCTACATATGACCCTACTTTCTTATTTTTCATAAAATAAACAAAAAACATATATAAACCTACACTATTAATTAGACAAAAAACAGTATGTGAAGAGAGTAGTATGTCCAGATTCACAGTATTCATCAAACAGTAAGCAAAAATTTCCCAGAATACCCATTACTTCCATAGAGTTTCTGAAGTGTGCATATAGTGGACAATTTACTAACCCATGAGGCCACTGGAGAGGATTTGTGAATGACAGTGAAGTGACGCAACTGACGCTGGTAGGTCACATGACAATGACAACATGATGAATGTAGTCTGTTCGGATTACATTCATACTATACACATTTATATTATATAGAACCTACTTTTTAAAGGCACAATTATGCAATTTGCGCCACTAGAGGGCGCTTGATCAAAACAAAGGCGTAGCTTGATGACGCCGAGAGTGAGCGTGGAATCATGGGAGTTGTTGTCTTCACCTCCCTGGTCCGTGTCTGTTAAAATTGCTTATTTCTCTGGATTTAAACATTGGAAACATTTGGGGTAATGTACAGTAAGTACACAAGTCAACAAAATATATAACATTGTTCTAGTGGTTTTCTGTTATTTTAATCTAAAAATCTTACATATTGTGCCTTTAATTGTCGCAAAGTAATTTATTTATTCGAAAGAAGTATCTGCTTCTTTTATGACAGTATGTGATTTTGGACGGGGTCAATATTTGGTCAGTTATAAATATCTGGAGTTATATACTCAATCCAATAATTCCAGTCCCTCGTTCAAATTTAAGTCTATTTTTACACCAATAAAAATGTGTTTATGTTTATAGATCCTTGTTATATTTACTCCCACGTCTTTCGACATATTCCTACATTAAGCAAGAATGTGTCAGCTCATTAATAACTACTACTTGTATATATACACACTACATGAATCTTCAGAAGAGGCACTGGGATATTTGGATCAGCTCAAGCATGTGCTCAATGTAGATTGTCCTGTGGTAACTGGGACAGTTTTGCGGGTGAATAATTGGGCAAGGCAATAACGTGCCAAGCAATGCCTGAACCAGGTCCGGCATGACTGGAATGTAAATTAGTTGATCTCTGCAGGTAAAAAGCATCTGGTTCCAGGAAGAAGCTAACAATTATTAAGCATTCATAAAATACTGTACGTAGACACGGAGTGAACGCGGAATGTGTTGTGTGACCGTAGGTGTTGTGAACACTAACCTGGGCACACGGCTTGCAGCGTGACATGGCTGATTTTCGAAGTGCTGGAAACGTGCCTCTGGGTGGTGCCGGCGAAAAGCAAGTAAAACTCTACTTCCTCTTCATCCTCGACACACTCTTCGTCACAGAGCTGGACCGTCAACAGACACTCGCCCTGAATAAGAGAAAACAGATTATGTGCAGCATTATTTACCTATTTAGCCCCATCAGTAAATATTAGCCTGAAAAAAAAAAATCCAGTTGTTTCAAAGACAAAAGAGCACTTTAAATTACGCTGTAAGTGCGACAATCAAGAACTTCTCTCGAAAGACTAAAAGCAGTGCTGAGTATTTAATCGCCTGTGGGTGCAGAAAATTACACAAAGCATCAACTCCTATAAATCATCATTACAGGATCCTCAAACAACAGGGAGGTATCAACACCTGTCCATTACGAAAGACGCATTTCATTACAAAGTGAGCGGGGACAGAGCGGCAGCCTTTATACATAACAAATGCTGGGGAAAAAAACAGTCATCAGCCTTTCCCCACCCTCATAATTATAGCTTTACAGTTAAAAGTTCAGTGTGTGTGTGCGTGTGTGTGTGTGTGTGTGTGTGTGTGCGCGCGTGTGCGTGTGTGTGTGTGTGTGTGTGTGTGTGTGCGTGTGCGTAAGACACCTTCTTTTCCTCTTTAAACATTTCAAATGTCACTACTAATTTATGGTATTGACAACCTTTTAAAGTTTATTCAAAAGCTATATTTACCCAGCATAGATAGTAGGCCATGTTATTAAATCTCGTTTTGGTTGGAAGCTGCATGGCCAACAAAACAAAAAAACAAAACAAAACAAAAAACAAAAAAACAAAACAAAACAAAACACAAAAACAAACAAAAAACTTCTAAGAGCACTTAGATGTAGTCGTTTAATTTTAGTTTTGGCCAGAATGTTTATTTATTTACAAATAATATTAATTATATAAATGTTATGTTGCAAAATATTTTTTTAATTAGTACAAACAAAACAAAACAAAAACAAAAAAAACAAAGCAAAAAACACAAAACAAAAAACTTTTAAGAGCATTTAAATGTAGCAGTTTAATTTAATTTTAGTTTTGGCCAGAATGTTTATTTATTTACAAATAATATTAATTATATAAATGTTATGTTGCAAAATATTTTTTTAATTAGTACAAACAAAACAAAACAAAACAAAAACAAAAAAAACAAAGCAAAAAACACAAAACAAAAAACTTTTAAGAGCATTTAAATGTAGCAGTTTAATTTAATTTTAGTTTTGGCCAGAATGTTTATTTATTTACAAACAATATTAATTATATAAATGTTATGTTGCAAAATATTTTTTTTAATTAGTACAAACAAAACAAAACACAAAAAAAAACAAAAAAACAAACAAAGCAAAAAACAAAACGAAAAACTTCTAAGAGCACTTAGATGTAGCCGTTTAATTTCATTTTAGTTTTGGCCAGAATGTTTATTTATTTACAAACAATATTAATTATATAAATGTTATGTTGCAAAATATTTTTTTTAATTAGTACAAACAAAACAAAACACAAAAAAAAACACACACAAAAAAAACAAACAAAGCAAAAAACAAAACGAAAAACTTCTAAGAGCACTTAGATGTAGCCGTTTAATTTCATTTTAGTTTTGGCCAGAATGTTTATTTATTTACAAACAATATTAATTATATAAATGTTATGTTGCAAAATTATTTTATAAAGTAGTACAAACAAAACAAAAACAAACAAAAAACAAACAAAGCAAAAAACATAACACAAAAAACTTCTAAGAGCACTTAAATGTAGCCGTTTAATTTAATTTTAGTTTTCGGCCAGAATGTTTATTTATTTACAAATAATATTAATTATAGAAATGTTATGTTGCAAAATAATTTTTTATAGTATTACAGAAAAAAAACAAAAAAACAAAAACAAACAACAAACAAAAAAAACACAACACAAAAAAAACTTCTAAGAGCACTTAGATGTAGCAGTTTAATTTAATTTTAGTTTTGGCCAGAATGTTTATTTATTTACAAATAATATTAATTACATAAATGTTATTTGTAAAATTAATTTTTTTAATTAGTACAAACAAAACAAAACACAAAAAAACAAAAAAACAAAAAAACAAAGCAAAAAACACAAAACGAAAAACTTCTAAGAGCACTTAAATGTAGCAGTTTAATTTAATTTTAGTTTCGGCCAGAATGTTTATTTATTTACAAACAATATTAATTATATAAATGTTATATGTTGCAAAATTATTTTATAAAGTAGTACAAACAAAAAAAAACATAACAAAAACAAACAAAAAACAAACAAAGCAAAAAACATAACACAAAAAACTTCTAAGAGCACTTAAATGTAGCCGTTTAATTTAATTTTAGTTTTGGCCAGAATGTTTATTTATTTACAAATAATATTAATTATAGAAATGTTATGTTGCAAAATTATTTTATAAAGTAGTACAAAAAAACAAACAAACAAACAAACAACAAACAAAAAAACAAACAAAAAAACAAACAAAAAAACAAACAAAAAAACAAACAAACAAACAACACAAAAAAACTTCTAAGAGCACTTAGATGTAGCAGTTTAATTTAATTTTAGTTTTGGCCAGAATGTTTATTTATTTACAAATAATATTAATTATAGAAATGTTATGTTGCAAAATTATTTTATAAAGTAGTACAAAAAAACAAACAAAAAAACAAACAACAAAAACAACAACAACAACAACAAAAACACAAAACAAAAAAAATTCTAAGAGCACTTAGATGTAGCAGTTTAATTTAATTTTAGTTTTGGCCAGAATGTTTATTTATTTACAAATAATATTAATTATAGAAATGTTATGTTGCAAAATAATTTTATAAAGTAGTAAATTGTGGTGCATGGCCATTGACCACAAAACAAAAGTAAAAAAGAAACAGACAAAAGGAGGGGGGGGGGGGATTTCACTCCCAGTCTGTCTGTAGTAGCGGTCCAAATTTAGCTTTAGTAGTAGTCACCTGACACTTTTGCCACAATTGCCAGGCATGACAACAAGAAAGTCTACACTCTCTCTTATATATCTTCACTTATTTTTATTGGATGGGAGTGAATGAGAATGAGAGTGAAAGGAGCTACCATAAGATAAAAATAAACATTTAAAAAAATAAGAGAGAGAGATAGTGACATGATGAGTTTGACAGGGCTGTCAAAGCAGAATGACTGTTTACATGATCTAAAACCAAAGCAACAAGCTAGCATTCCCACACTGTATTTACCTATTCTAGCTACTATGCTAGGCCACAAAGTTTTGTCCAACACACAGGGCCTTCAGAGCGTGACGCACGCAGCGGGACGTCCTAGCGAGAGATGTTTTCATTGGCCAGGCTGCAAAAGCCACATGGTGCCCTTGCCAAATGCCAGTCAGCTGCTTTTTTTGGCCGACGATGATCACAGCCATGTAGTAAATTGAAGACACAGCTGAATCCTCTTCGTGAGATTAACTCCTATGCATTCTAGGTATGGAGTAGAGTCTGCAAAAATCGCAGCTGATCTTTCTACAGTTAAAAAGTACACCAAGAAATGTAGTTTTGCTGTGGTAACAACTAGAGAAGCAGGTGAAGATGTAAAGTAAGGCTAGACATTAAGACCACAAATTACATCACAAGAACGCTTGATTCAGTGCAACCAAACTTGAATCCCTATTGGCTGAATTCCAGGGTGTGGGAAGGGCTTTTTATGGCCAGGTCATATGACAGACTTGCATGAGAAGCAGTTATGGTGACCCTTTGATCTGAGCGACATGTATAAGGTGTAGGAATCTGTTGGCTACATCCTGAGGCCGTTTAAGGGTTACCAAGCCCACATTTTGTTTGTGACGCATACATGGGGCTCTAGAAATATGTTACTGACGGAAGCTATCTACATATTAGAACCTAGAAACATTCTTTGGTTGTAAATATCTTTTATTTTTACTGCTAACATGCACAAGTCAGTCACGGGCCACTTTTAGACCATGGCGGCCCAATATGGATAGCAGGTGCTGGACCAGGAAAAGTGCCAAAGGCGAGAGCATAAACAAATGAAACAAAGACCACCCTGGTGACTGTGTCAACTGTGTCCATAAGACATGGAGATTCAGATTTGATGATACAGGTCTTTGTGTGATCTTTTATCTTTGCGTTTACATGGTCACTTAACAAGTAAACAAACACAGAATATTGGTTTTAAGGATTCATGGTTGTTTTATAAATCCTTCAAATCATTAATGCTGCATGCAGCCCTGAAGATATTTTAAGACCGACGTGTGTTAATCCTTGGTAGATTTTCTAAGCAAAAGATCTAAAATACCCAGCATCCAATTTATCTTCCTCAGAATCTTTTGGCTTAGCTGAATATCGGATCCATCTTTTCAGGAAGCATTTTTGGCACCTGAAGCAGGCTCATGGGGGTTCTCAAAGTACTTTTGATACTTTGGTTGTTCATCGGTCTATTTCAGGATCTCGCAAGTCATTGTGCCAAAGGAGGAGTGCCTGGCCTTTTCGTCCTGTGCTTAAAACAACACTCGGTAAGCTGCCTCGTCTGAGAGAACTGTGGGAGTGAGAGACCACCGTGCACCTTTTAGCTACTTGCATTTAGCTCAAATTTAGCAGAACAAGTTTAGACCAAGACTCAGTGCAAAAGCAAACTTCAAAGTGCAGCTTACATTTCATGACATGTCTTCGCTTCTTTGGAAACCCAAAACCGCCATTCCTCTGTTTATAATTAAGGAGAGCAAATTAGCCTGGGTCATGTGCTGAACAGAAAACGCTCCTTCACATTAGCTTCTACGACAACCATGAAAGTAGCGATTCTCTACATCTGCTAACTTATAATCAAAAAGCTCTGACGTTCTTCAAGGCACTGTTATCGAAAGTTTCTGAAGTAAATCGCTATAAAATGAGGCTAGCTTTTGTTTGTTCAGTAGCTATCATGTACCTAAAAATTAGAAACTTACCAATAAAATGAACTTGAAAATTAATCTTGCTTTTGTTTTTTATAGCAACATCATGTAGCTAAATCTTAGAAACTTGTAAATTGAATTGAACTTGAAAATGAATCTTGCTTGTTTTTTATAGCAACATCATGTAGCTAAATCTTAGAAACTTGTAAATTGAATTGAACTTGAAAATTAATCTTGCTTTTGTTTATTTTTATAGCTAAGTCATGTAGCTAAAACTTAGAAACTTGTCAATGAAAATTAACTTGAAAATTAATCTTGCTTTTGTATGTTTTATAGCCAAGTCATGTACCTAAAACTTAGAAACTTACCAATAAAAATGAACTTGAAAATTAATCTTGCTTTTGTTTTTATAGCAACATCATGTAGCTAAATCTTAGAAACTTGTAAATTGAATTGAACTTGAAAATTAATCTTGCTTTTGTTTGTTTTTATAGCTACAACATGTAGCTAAATCTTAGAAACTTGTAAATTGAATTAAACTTGAAAATGAATCTTGCTTTTGTTTTTTATAGCAACATCATGTAGCTAAATCTTAACTTGTAAATTGAACTGAATTTGAAAATTAATCTTGCTTTTGTTTGTTTTTATAGCCAAGTCATATAGCTAAAACTTAGAAACTTGTAAATTGAATTAAACTTGAAAATTAATCTTGCTTTTGTTTGTTTTTATAGCTAAGTCATGTAGCTAAATCTTAGAAACTTGTAAATTGAACTGAACTTGAAAATTAATCTAGCTTTTGTTTGTTTTATAGCCAAGTCATGTAGCTAAAACTTAGAAACATGTAAATTGAATTAAACTTGAAAATTAATCTTGCTTTTGTTTGTTTTTATAGCTACGTCATGTAGCTAAAACTTAGAAACTTGTAAATTGAATTAAACTTGAAAATGAATCTTGCTTTTGTTTTTTATAGCTACATCATGTAGCTAAATCTTAACTTGTAAATTGAACTGAATTTGAAAATGAATCTTGCTTTTGTTTGTTTTTATAGCTACCTCATGTAGCTAAATCTTAGAAACATGTAAATTGAATTAATCTTGAAAATTAATCTTGCTTTTGTTTGTTTTTATAGCAAAGTCGTGTAGCTAAAACTTAGAAACTTGTCAATGAAAATTAACTTGAAAATTAATCTTGCTTTTGTTTGTTTTAGTAGCCAAGTCATGTAGCTAAAACTTAGAAACTTGTAAATTGAATTTGAAAATTAATCTAGCTTTTGTTTGTTTTTGTAGCCAAGTCATGTAGCTAAAACATAGAAACTTATCAATGAAAATGAACTTGAAAAATAATGAACTTGTCAATGAAGATTAACTTGAAAATGAATCTTGCTTTAGTTTGTTTTTATAGCCGTCATGTAGCTAAAACTTAGAAACCTACCAATGAAAATGAACTTGAAAATTAATCTTGCTTTTGTTTGTTTTTGTAGCCAAGTCATGTAGCTAAAACATAGAAACTTATCAATGAAAATGAACTTGAAAAATAATCTAGCTTTTGTTTCTTTTTAATAGCCAAGTCATGTAGCTTAAACTTAAACTTTCCAGAAAGAAATTGCTATGAAATAAGGCTAGATAAGGAGTAATGTTATACCCAGAGCAAACCATTGGACTAGCTAATTAGCACCGAAAGAACTACAGTAGATGCTGTAATTAGAAATTCTAGAGTTCATGAGGGGTGAAGTCTTGTTAGGAGTATGATATCCAATTCACAAAGTAATTGATAAGACAGAATTTAAGAATGTACATTTGAGTGGAATTAAAATCAGTGCAAAAAAGTATGAGGACAAAAGTGACAACATGGCGAGGCAGAAATTAAATGCCATTTCCCTTTACTCAATCACTTCCTTAAACTGAAATTGAACAACAACTGAGATATCTACACTTTAGTTTTCATTTTACCTTATTTTCAAGTTTAAAACCTACATTAAAATAAGAAACAGAGGACATCTATGACTTCTGTGAGTTCATCAAGACGTCCTGAGAAGGAACAGTACAATGCTTCATCAAGCCAGCCACCTGCAACTGCTAAACATGGAAAAACCACATGTGCAGCTTTAACCACACACATGCTAATACACACGAACACAGCAAATGCACAAGCCACAGCTGTGTGCTTCAAATACGGCGAATCATTGCAGCATCTGACATGGTTTATAGTTCATCACAAAGAGTAACTGTTACTAAAATGACAAAATTACAATTTACGTAAAACGCTCATGGCAATTATGTAATTAATATTTATAGCTGGAGAACTCTCATTTGGCAGGTGTGCCAATTTTAGACCCTGTGTGTCTGTTTCATTTTATCTCTGAACAATATCACCAGTCAACGTCACATCTGCGGCAGGATGTTGATATTACCATGGATGCACTACAACCAGAATAATCTACAAAGCCGTGCAGTTTGTCGTGGTGAACTGATCTGGTCTTCACCATTGACCTGAAATTATTGTGGTGTCCTCAGTCAGACATCCTGCTGACATGTGGGCTTCTTTATGCTTTGAGCAAATCTAATTAAAAAAGGTCAGCACAAAAACAAAAGAAAAACATAATTACCCAGCACCCTTCCCCCTGACCACGACCAAAATAAGCTGATGCAGCCCAACGGGAAGAATGTAAGCAGGCCTTAGAGCAACAAGGTCTCATTAGAAGTTTCAATCAACTAGGGACTAGGTCAGGATGGTCATTCAACAACCAGAAAAAGAGGGTTTTAGCATGCTAACAAAGTGCAGTACTAAATGAAACAAACAAATATTGCAATACTTACATATAACGGGGCTTGCTGTGGATTCAGTTTCATGGCACTGGCCACTGCGGAAAAGAAAAAGTGAGAGAGTTAGCAACAAGACATTTCTGACAATTACCACCCACAATGATCTTTGTATTTCACTGATCATGCGCACGAACAAACTAGCCTCTGAGCATCGGGCTGCATGACGCAGATCACCTGGGGCTTTTAACAGACAAAACAGTGACCCTAATAACTATTAGGAGCACATTAGTTTGCCTACATTCATAATGGTCACCCCCTTCCGGGTCCTTCCATAAAAAACCTTCAGTAAAAATTTAACTGCAGCTAATGAATAACAGGAAATCCATTATTTGCATCTGTTTTCAGGACTCAACAATTGGAATAGCCTGAGGTGTGGCTACGTTCAGGGATCACATACATAGGTCATTAATGCCTAGTAAACAATAACATTTTTGTGGTATATAGCACATTGTTGTGGAATTGTGAGGATTTAAATACGTTGCAAAGGTTTTGTTATCTTGGTGACTAACATAGATGATTTATTGCAAATGTATGGAAGCTTGTTTCCACCACGGAATTAAAAAAAAAAAAAAAAAAAAAAAAAAAAAATATATATATATATATATATATGTGACTGTCTCACAACTGACTTTTCTCAGAATTGTGTGATATAAACTCGCAATTGCAAGTTATAAAATCCAATTATGAGGGGGGAAAAAAGTGACTTTTTCTCAGAATTGCGAGTTTATCTCTCACAATTCTGACTTTATAACTCACAATTGCGAGTTTTATCATGCAATTCTGAGGAAAAAAAAAATCTGAATTATGAGATAAAAAAACAAAACAAAACAAGCTTCCATACAAATGCAAGGATGGCTAGGTGATTAGAATTATAAATAAGAATGGGTTGAAAACGATGCATAAGTAATGTTTTGCACAGGATGTCTTCATTTTCTGTAAAGAATTTCTTGCTCACTATAGTGATATCACGGTGAGGATATTTTCCCATCCATTATTTTCCCACCCGTTATTATTGATTACACCGGGAGGAAGAGAGGCTCTGATGCCAGCAAATATGCAACTCGGTGGAATCTTGCGGCTGCCCGCAAAGCACATTGCCCACCTGCAAGCTGCAAGAGGGTGTTACGCTTCACCCAGGCATGAGAGGCAAAACCACAGCCCTTAACCCACAACACACGGCAAACCTAACCACCATCACACAGCTTCAGACAACACCCAAATCTCAGCTGATTTAAGGAAAAAAACACACAAAAAAAAAAAAACATTAGCCAACACAATAAGACACAAATCATCTCTTTTTAATGTGACTCTAGAAGCAGCCCCTAACACACAAGGCTGGGAAACAAATGACATTGGAGTGTTAACACCGCCCCCACCTTCTGTTCACTAAGAATGATAAACCGCCCCCAGCTATTGTTCTGCTATCTGCCCCGGGTGAGGTATTAGCCTTTTGGAGGTCCTTGTGGTTATCTGAGGCCCTACTCATAACCTGGACACACAGGAACAACACACACATCTATACACAGACATTTACAAGAACACACTACCCAACATACCCGTGACAAATGTTCTGTTCCAAAACAAAGTGAACTGCCTTGCTACCGACAAAGGTTTAAATAGATTCCAATGGAGTTTGACATTAGCATGTTGCTAAAGTAACAACAATGTGAAACTGTAAGCATAAAAATTCTCACCACACACATAAAATAGTAAAATAGTCCATTTTACACAACACTTTTTAGCATTGAATGTAAAAGTATATTTATATCCACCATCTTGTTTTTTTTTTTTTTTTAATTAGACTATGTTTTCTGTGAAAGATACATGTGATGCTGTCTACAACAGAACTAAAATGAAGTATCCTAGCACAATTAAAGTTACCTACCTTGTGGAATGGCCTTCATGTCGGGAATATGGTTATGATGCATTAAAATGCTTTCTCTGTAGGCTCACTAGTTTTGAAACAATGCACAGAATTTCAGTTCTCCTTAAAAAGCAGAAACCGGACTCAAAACTATTAACCAAATAAAAGTACTGTTTTTTTTTTTGTTTTTTTTTTGTTTTTTTGAGGAAGCCTTAAAGATTACAACATAGCAGCATTGTCATGAATCTTTGACATATAATGCAATCTAAGAATAAATTAATAATGTGGCGGACGAAGTCAAAGGAAGTGGATTATCAAAAATCTGTTTATTCAGTACTGAGAAATACAGAAAACAATTCCATTGAACAAAAATGTAGTACTGTTCAAAATTAATTCGAATTATAGTTAAAATTACTTTATTATTAGTCATTAGCTTAGCATAGTGCTGGGTGGTATGACCAAAAATCTGTATTTTTGCCAAGATTCTGGCAGCTTCACAGTATCTCACTGTATTTTTTCTTTTCATGACTGGACCTTTATTACAGAAGCATACTTTACTGTCAGGAGTACATAGAATATAAAAACCTTAAAAAATGGTGGTAATCAAAACAATTTATAAACTAACAATTTAGTTAATCTTTTAAAATGTAATCAAATGAAAATGTAATCAATCCTTCCTTAAAATGTTATATAATATGTATATGTAATATTCCTTAAAATAAATGTTTTAATTGTATTATTATTATTTTAAGAAAGCACATTCTACTGTGCTTTAGTAATATCTCTCTTATATACCTTTTATAATTTCAAGTTAGACGAAACTTTTATTTTGGTGTGTTGTAATGAAGACCTTTGAGTTTCTGTGTTTTAATAGCACAGAAATAATAATAATAATAATAAAATAATAATAATAATAATAATAATAATAATAATAATAATAATAACTATTATAATTATTATTATTATAATAATTATTATAATTATAATTATTATTATTATTATTGTTGGTTTTATTTCTTGAAGTACATTCTACTGTGCAATAGTAATACATTTCTGTTATAATTTTTTCAAATTATACTGAACTTTTATTTTGACAGATTGAAATGTTGAAATGCTCATGAAGTTAACTTTCAGAGCAGCTCTGCAGATGAAGTTCATGTTTCCATGTCCTCATATAGTGAGGTGGCCACAAGTGTCATGCTTGCTTCATGTGTAGTAGACGAAACTGTGGCGCTCATTCACAGACAAGCAGATTTCAACAGCAGTCTTTTTTAGCTTTAATATTCACGGACACTAGTCTATATCACAATTTGATTAATTGTACAGCCCCACTTTTGATTTGTGCATCTAAAAATACCAAATACTATGACATTCCGCTTTATACAGTAGTCTAGGTTCCATTTGTGACTGGATTCCGTGATTCCGTCCGTGTCTTCTGCATCACGGAAATCATATGGTATTTGCCACGTTAGTTGTGTGAGTAATTTATCATTGTGTTATAAAGTTATAACAATTAGTAAGAAGTGTATGCGGTTAATAGAGGTCCCCTCTCAATACACTCTACATTGCACTCTTCATGGCCATTGAATAGATGCAGCAATTGTTTCAGCTACACACCAGTATGCCAGTATTTGAAAAATACATACTGGATAAACTGATATACCGCCAAGCACTAGCTAAGCAACATACTAACTACAGAATTTATTGAAATCCCACCCAATATTTGTGTGTTCTGTTTTTGTGCTTGGAGAATAGCCATTAGCTAAGCAATACGATAACACATGTGGCCAGTTGCATAAACATAGCCACCATGTTAAAACTGTGACCAACTAGCAGTTAGACAAGTTAGACAAGAGGTAATCAGTCTTAATTTTCCTATTCAAATTAGACCAAACTACCATTTTATGTAACTGAATTTAAAAAGTTAGGACAAGTCTTAAAGAAAAAATAGATGACTAAGACTATTCTAAGCACTTTATGCAACCGGTCATGTGTCTTCTGCGTTTTACGAGAAGAGCATGTAAGTGCTACACATAAGTGAATATTAACGCAGCCAGTAGACAGTGAGGCAGCTTACTAGGTTTTGGAACAGAGCTTAGGTGTTATAAACTGGACAACTGACTAATCTCTCCTATTCTTCTAATATACTGCCAAGCTTCTTTACTTGAACCCCTCTACGGCTCCTGTTCAAGCGGAATTCCCAGAATACTTCTCCCCTCCCTAGTCTGCAGGAAGAGATCAGACATCCCACCTGCTGCTTTTTCCACTCATGCTGATTCACCAAGTACCCCTGCCCCAAATCCAACTCCAACCATTTAGCCAGCTGATCCACTTCCAAATCTCAACTAATCAGCTAGATCTGCGGTGAAGAGAGAGGGGTGACGGCCCATCCTAAGCCAGACGCTGGCCACTGTGGATGCTGAGAAACTGACTAAGGGTCAACCAGACACATCAGAGAGCATGGCAGTCATGGAGGGGGCATGCTGTTACAAAGATTTACGTGGTCGTGCATGCATAAAACCCCAACTTAGCTTTGATATGAGGCCTCATGGATGGACCTACTGAGCCAGCACACTGCAGAGTCAGCAAGCCAGTGGTTACCCTCAACATTCATGTCTAGAGGCTAGAGAGAGGGCCATAGTTTGTGTGCTTTGGCCTGCATTCTGGCAATGCTGAAATTCAAGCATCACATTTGGGCTTTTTGAGAACCCCCACAAAAAGCCCCACTATCCTACACATGTGAGATAGGCAGCAACAGACAGGAAGCAGCAATCTAAAACAAGGACAACATATTGACAGCAAGTCAGGGGTAGGCGGCAGGGTGGGGACAGGGCTGGACATTATGAGAGGGGTCACAGCCTCTTTCTTCAGGCGAGTTCCCTTGTTCTTTTAGATGAATAAAAGGGCTACTGTTGAAGCTCAACAGGATGGGGTACAGGGATAATCAGCTGGTTCTAATTATAACCACTGATTTCATCCTCTCGAGCTAAGCCCACACACTTCATCTAGCACAACAGATGCACACAAGACTAAACGCTACACTTACAAAATAAATATATAAACAAATCATCTCAGATGTTCACTTACCTTACACCACAACTATCTTTCAACAAGATATACAAAGTAGGGACGAATTAACAAGTAGACACTAACACCAACATTGGAATCACATTCCAAATTTTAACCCAGTCTGTTCTATGAGGAAAATTTGTACTTTAATCCAAGAGAAAATGCCACTATTAATCACCACAGTAGATAAGACAGGAAACCATGGAAGACTGAGATCCAGACAGGACACCAGCTCAATGCATCCAGAGCAGAGCTGAAGTCTTGATTTTGTGGTCCTGAGACTTCTTAAGACCACATATACATGGCCTTGGTATGGGCCTGGTTCTTGGCATTTGGTCTCAACGAGATCGCAATCAATTGACTCTTAGCCACAGAGCAAAGTTCCACAGTATCCCAAATAAATGCTGCAATAAATAAAAATTTCTTTCTCTATTGAAATACATTTTTTAAAAAATGCAGTCTGGTTCTTGGACTTACAGCTCTGGGTTTAGATCTTGGAGTTTAGAAGTGTGTAAAATTGCAATTAAAGACTCAGGAGAAACCTTTTAGGTTAAGATAACCCTAACAAATATTACTACGGTTCGTAACATAAGAGGTTTATACAGGGTCTTTAGAGGTCTAGTCATGGTCTTTGTGGAGTGGATCTGGGTCTGATACTGCTCCCAGTCTGGGTCTTAGAGATTCTGGTCTTGATCCCCACTCTGATCCAAAGCATGAGTCAACTATTAGACCAAACCAGAACCAATGATCTTTAGAGGAAATTCTGCTTGTCTTGAGATGTGTACATCTGAAGGAGGACCTTGCAGACCAAGTAAGACCTCGCCTACACACAATGGCTCCTAAACATCTATGTGGTACCAGCTCATATATCTCACAACATTAAAAACAAACATCTCTAGTTACGCCAGCTATATTTTTGTAAACATTATAATTACATCTTGTATTTTTGGATTAGAGTGCTCCCAAAGGAGAAGAACAACTGCAATGTGACTGCAACTACAGTTGAGTAGAAAATTTTGGTGCACAAATGGTGTACATTTGAGTGAGAATGTTGAGGGTGAAACACAAAGTTGATTAGCTTAAAGTCGGTCCAGTCTGGAAACACAGTCGACATTTGTTTTATGAGCAGTGGTGAAAATGTGGTTTTGTCGTTTAAGAAGGACATGGAGGAAACATCCCAAACAAAGGGTCATCGAGTTCAAACCAAGAAAGGGGGCAATGTTCTGAGTCACTGCTTTGACTGCAACAGAGCAGAGTCATGTTGGGGGATGAGAACAGGTCCATGTGATTATAAAAAAGGGCCTGATCAAACAAACCTAGGGCAACAATAACATGTTGAATAATGGCAGCACCACACGCATGAAGTCCGAAAAGACAACTAATGTAAAGCATATGAAAAAATGGTGCCAAGACAACTCATACTTTTAACAAACGCACTCTTGGCACACCAACAAGACATTGAAAAAATGTACAGCTACCACATTGCTACATAGTTTAATGCTCAGTTTAGCACTCAACACTTCATATCAACAAACATAAACTTGCATATCAGCCCTTGTTCACCTCTGGTTTGTACTTGTATGCTCTAAGGGGCATGAGAAACTAAATTTCCTCTGTCAAGCCCCAAATTGGCCTCAGCCGGCAGCCAGGACCAGACACCTGTTTGTTTAGTCTGAAACAACACTGCCTGGCCTCTCAGAATCCTGTGTCCCCTTCACCTCCGAGCTATGGGCTTTCAAATGTCCAAATAAAACACCACATTCAGCAGCAGAATCCAATCAATATTACTGAAAATAACAGGTTTACACATTTGGTATTGAATTTCAAGCAGTGTTTTTCATCACTTCTCTATAATTCCTGAATTCTTAACTAAATATTATCAAGACAGGCAGAGGAAATCAATACAGCTTCACTTCCTGAACGATTCGGACACAAAAGACTAAGGAAATCACATATATACAGACACAACAAAAGGTTCTTCCTGGTCTACCTCTGCTTTGATAAGTGCAGACATTGTCTGGAAGCAAGTGAGAGGTTCAATAGGATTACGGGATAAGGCGTTTTATCCAACGTTTCATTTATCACGTCTGGTTAATGTCAACACCTAAAGTGAGAAACGTAGGACAAATATTGGGTTATTTCTGTTGCCTTAAATTTTTCCCATAGGGACCGCAGGAGCCACTGCAGCTTAATGGCTATGTTCAGAACAGCATACTACAATACCATTTCTGCAGTACTGTCCAGAGAGATGTCCAGTCCTGCTCTTGAAGGGCCACATTAACTGCTTGAAAGTTTCTAGTAATCCTGAATACCTTGATTAGCTGGTTCAGGTGTGTTTACTTAATGTTGGAGCTTAGCTGGAAGGTGGCCCTTCAGGAGCAGGACTGGACTGGACCTGGTTTTGGCTCATTTTCATCAATGAAAAACCAAAATGACCCACTATATTTTTCCAAAATATGTAGCATATAACAATGTTCAGACAGAAGAATACAGTATTACTCGATGCAATGAGGTCAACCTTTAATTTCTGGTGTGATAAAATTGTTGGTCCAATCTACAAAAGTTCCTGCATTCAATATATAACAGTCTGTATGCAGTAAGCCAAGTGCTTCATTCCGAACATAGCCAAGGGTTTTCATTTGAATGGCTACAACAGGCACAGAAAAGTAGCAGTTTAAATGTGCATGCCAGAGTCATGCCGGAGGAATGCATGAACAATCCACACTACAGGGCCTTGCGTTAATTTGTAGGAGCCAGCCGAAATGGCAGGAGCATCAGTCTCAAGGCCTGTGGTAGTTGCCAGAGCTGTACTGCATGCGTGTTGAGGGGTTGAGAGGGCCCTCTTGTCCCCGTGACATGAACAGGATGTAGCATGTGTTGCTCTCCCTGTGGAACGTCCCCTTGGGAAATTTGGATGGGCTTTGTAGTGCAAACAAGTCAAGCTTTTCTCCATTCAGAGAGAAAGATACAACCCACAGAATATGACAAAAACAAAGAACATGAAATAACCATCTGACTTATGTATTGAAAGACACAAGGTTTATGTAACATTTAACCTTCACTTTTTCCAATAAGATCTTCACTCCAGAGGCATCATGAAAAAAAGCACCACAATGTTTTATAATAAAGAGTCTCATGAGTCACTAATGCGTTGTCATAGTGAAGCCTTGTATCTACCATTACAAATACTTGTGGCAGTGAGGCTAAAGTAACTCTAACCCCTATTTAAGAGAATATTTAGTCTTGCAGAGCACACACCGCAACACAGAGCACAGATAGGCGGACATCGTGCCAAAACAGCGACTGCTGCAGGGTTTGATGTTACGGTTTACCAAGCTCATGATGGTCAGCATTATCAAACAAGTACAAAAATAAGGCTTTAAAAGGGGACCTATTATGCCCCTTTTTACAATATCTAATACAAGTCTCTGGTGTCCCCAGAATGTGTCTGACGTTTCAGCTCAAAATACCGCAACAGATCATTTATTATAGCTTGTCAAATTTGCCCCTATATGGGTGTGAGCAAAACACACTGTTTTTGTGTGTGTCCCTCTAAATGCAAATGAGCTGCTGCTCCCGGCCCCCTTTCCAGAAGAGGGCGGAGCTTTAACAGCTCACACTTTGGTTGCTCAACAACAACAAAGCTGGAGAATCTCACGCAGCCAAAATGACGATTGTCAGTAAGAGTGCTCAACCTTACATTGTTCAAACCGGAGTCGCGCACTGATGGAGAGACTCAGGAAGAAGTTACAATGTTTAGAAAGCATCTGGATGTTTCTGAATGGTTAGTGGATAAACATATGTAGTTGCTGTGGAGTTGATTCAACTCATCGACTAGCATGTGCCGTCATGTTAATCTTTTGTGCAAATCCAGCATTGAATTGACCCTCATTTGTGAAGCAGTCCGGCGTAAAATGACGGCATGGCAACAACACTTCCTTTTCTCTAAAGCAGCCCAACATGGCTTCACTCACTTTGTTGTATGTTCCTGGGGGCAGGGTTTATGTAAATTTTAGGGTTTGTGATGTCACCAACCTGTGAAGAAGCTCGTTGTAGTTCCTACTAGCCGTTTGTTGTAGTCCTTAAAAAGCGATTTCTGTAAAGGCAGGAACACACCAAGCCGATGCTGACGAACTAGTGGCGACAAAAGCAGACTGCGGGGTTGGCTCATGTAGGCAGCGTTTGGGTCCAAAGTTGGCCTGACACACCAAAGTGACGCTTGACAGCCGACGGCCAAGTAGCACGTCCGTTCTGTGCCTGCGCAAGATGAAATGCCTTTCCGTACCAGCAGGTGGCAGTAGCTGTCGCCAATCAGAATGATCAGATGGCCCGACGAGCCGATGAGCTCCAACGCAGTTTCAACATGACGAATTGGCCGAAAAAAAAAAAGCCGACAAGGACCAACTTCAGCCGACGGTGCAGAGCACACTGAGAAAACTTAGTCGGTCGACAAATAAAAACTGCCCGACGGCCGACCGTCAGCTTGGTGTGTTCCGGGCTTTAAAGAAAACATCTCCCTTTGCACTGAACTTTGACCGTCGTAACTTTGCAGACATTGTTTACGCTCAAACAGCAACATTACACACTAACTAAAGTAAAAAAAAAAAAAAAGTGAAATCATAATCAAGGACCCCTTTAAAAGGCACAGTATGTAAGTCTCGCCACTAGAGGCGCAGCTTGATAATGCCGTGAATGAGCATGGAATCATGGGAGTTGTCATCTTCACCTCCACAGCCAATAGAAAGCAATCGGAAGGGACTCATGGATAAGCTAATGTATTAAAGTTTTATTAACTTTACTGTGGTATGAAGCAGCAACACAATTAACACTGCTGTTTTTATTTTTAGGATATTTACTGATAGTTGTTCTATCAACAAATGAACTAATTCTATTAACAGAGACACAATGTTCGAAAAAAAGCAGACTTACATTTTTTTGTAATAATGTAATGTTAAAGGGAAAAATCAAAAATTAAACTAAAATGTTTAAATTAAATGGGGTGTTAGCACTAATGCACTGATGATTTTTGTGGATTTCTTTAAAAAAAATCCACTTTATGTAATGAACCCTTAGATGAATATTATGTAATATATTATATAACAGTTTTATAATTCAAATTCTAAAAGTTACATATCCTGGAATCACAGCAGACAGTTGTCATAAAGCCGAAGTCTCCATGTCAACGAACAAACAAAACCAGCTCAGGCATATCAGTGAGAGTGAGACAGGCCGCAAGCTAACACTTACTCTTCTGTGTAACCAGAGAACGAGACGTTCCCAAGAATTAGCGAAACACTGGCCAGTCGGAAGGGAAAATATTATGGCGTCCAGCAAAGATTTCTAACAAACACAACTGCTGACAATGAGAGATAAAAGCAGAATGAATACAAAATGGGAGCATTTGAAAATGACAACATATTTAAGATTCTGTCAGAGGTTATGCACAGCCTCTCAAGTTTTAGTTCAAACAAAAGATCATTGGCTTTGGCTTGTGTGCATGTGTGTGTGGACAGAATCATGGGGGAGGAAGATTTCATGGAGTTTGAAGTTTAACCGGTAGATTGTTTTACAGCCCCCCTGCACGGGTCAGTGCAAGAGCGACTGGCCTCCCAAAGAGACAACATCTCGATCCGGCAGTCAAAATGGTGAAGAGACACCATGACTGTGGTCATGTCAAGATGGTGAACCTTTTTCAGCAGAACTTGACAGATTTGCATTTGTTTTTACAAAGGTTAGGGCTGCTGCAGGACTCCAATTATAAGTAGTTAACAACATGGTGTGACTTGCAATACTCCATCTAAATCTATTTTAAACAACATTTTGCTAATTCTTTTCTAATTATTATGCATGCCATCATATTATTTGAGATATTACATTTGTATAGTGTAATATGCCATATTGCAGGAACATTTAAAATTACATACTGAATGCAAAAAAGGAATAAAAATTGCATCTTTAATATGGAGTTAACCAACAAATGGGTCTTTAAAGAATAGCAGCCAACAATGCCATTACATCACTGCACATTCAACAAAAAACAACAGTGTTAATAGATAAAGCAACTTATTTAATGTCATTCTTAAATGTTAAATGCATAAAATAGTGTTGTCAAAATTACCAACCGCGATACCAAGTCAGTATTGAAATTTCAAAAATGTGATGCTTTGAGCACTGTTGATCGGATTCATAAACACCTCTGATTGGTCATTATGTTCACACGCTCATTAGATATGTCTGTGATTGGCTACAATGATCAATGCTTCAAAAACATGTAAGTAGACATCAGTGAAGCTCTTCACTGAGCGCTTACAGATACACATGGGAGCATTTGAAAGCAGGCATCTATCAGCGGACCGGTCGTCTATCAACCGGTTTAAACATGAGGTATAATTTCAGCTTTCAAAACAATTTCAAATTTACTTCCGTGTGCTTTCAAACGCTCCCATGCGTTGATCATTGTAGTCAATCACAGACATTTCTGATGAGTGAGTGAACACAAAGGCCAATCAGAGGTGTTTACGAATCCACTCAACAGCGCTCAAAGCGTCATTTTTTAAATTTCAATACCGACATGGTATCATGGTCGGTACTTTTGACAACACTACTATAAAACTTTAAAGGTGCCCTCGAATGAAAAATTGAATTTACCTTGGCATAGTTAAATAACAAGAGTTCAGTACATTGAAATGACATACAGTGAGTCTCAAACTCCATTGTTTCCTCCTTCTTATATAAATCTCATTTGTTTAAAAGACCTCCAAAGAACAGGCGAATCTCAACATAACACCGACAGTCGGGGTGTACGCCCCCAATATTTGTATATGCCAGCCCCCGTTTCCAACATTATAAAAGGCATTAGACAAGGGCAGCCAGTATTAACGTCTGGATCTGTGCACAACCAAATCATCAGACTAGGTAAGCAAGCAAGAACAATAGCGAAAAATGGCAGATGGAGCAATAATAACTGACATGATCCATGATAACATGATATTTTTAGTGATATTTGTAAACTGTCTTTCTAAATGTTTCATTAGCATGTTGCTAATGTACTGTTAAATGTGGTCAAAGTTACCATCGGTTATTACTGTATTCACGGAGACAAGAGAGCTGTCGCTATTTTCATTTTTAAACACTTGCAGTCTGTATAATTCATAAACACAACTTCAGTCTCTATAAATCTCTCCAACAGTGTAGCATTAGCCGTTAGCCACGGAGCACTATCAAACTCATTCAAAATCAGAAGTAAACAATATAACAGCATACAATACTCACATAATCCGACGCATGCATGCCGCATGCATGACGAACACTTTGTAAAGATCCATTTTGAGGGTTATATTAGCTGTGTAAACTTTGTTAAGGCACTGTTTAAGGCAAGCGCGAGCTCTGTGGGCGGAGAGCACGGGATTTAAAGGGGCCGCAGCATAAAATCGGGGCGTTTATAATGATGCCCCAAAATAGGCAGTTAAAAAAATTAATTAAAAAAAAATCTATGGGGTATTTTGAGCTGCAACTTCACAGACACATTCAGGGGACACCTTAGACTTATATTACATCTTTTAAAAACATAATCTAGGGCACCTTTAATCTTAATATTTAGATATGAATACACTTGCGACTATTTAGACTGGAAAAAAACTTTGAATATTCAATAGCATAAATAATAATACAAATATTTATGAATCATATATAAACAAACAGTTCTGGGTATCAATTATTACTATTAGTTGTGAAAAAAGGAAGACATCTAGACACAACAAAGGACTGCTGAAGACTCCATTGCCTAAATCTAAATCTGACTAAAAATAAAAAAAGGACAAAAATCTGGCTGAGTTGTCAGAACTTTTTGCCAGAATTTTGTGGCACAAATATTAAAACTTCAAAAAAACTGGCAAACACTAGAGAGCAAGCAATAAGTATATCCTGCAAACTCTTGACATCCAAATAAAAAATATAAAGTAATCAATCAGTTATTCAAAGAAGCAGCAGACAAATGTCCAAGCTGTTAGTATAACCCAAATGATGGTCCCTCCTGCAGTTTGAAGCATAAGTCAAACTTTTCCATTCCCTGTAGAGGTTAGACTGGGTGACTGTTTAACCATCATCCATCTTTGAACAGTGAAAGCCAAAGCTCAGAGTAAGGGCATGCTTCCACCACTCCAAGGGTAGCTCTCATTAGCTTGATATATAGCGGGCCTAAAAACTCTCTCTCTGTCTGAACACATTCAACCACCTCAGCTAGCAACCGACTTTTCAACATCCTCGATTCCAGCACGAGATTTCACTTAGCAGCCACCAACTGTGACTAATAGGAAAACTTTAAAAGAAATACCTTTACCATGGATTCAAGTAATTAAAGAGACAAATGTCACTGCCATCGTTAACTCCATAACTTTCATTAACATGAACGACCGAGACAGATAAGGAAGTAAACAACTAAAAAAAAAATCTGTTGTACCACAGTTAGTTGAAACTGAAAGGTGGGGCCCTTGTGTAATGGAGAAAGGGCCTTTATGTAGTAACTATCAGCCAATTAAAAGCCAACAATGCTTTTTACCAAGTCCACGAGGTGAGCGTTTAGAGATAGGGCTTAGCATGCCATTGTTAGTAAACAGGCCTTCTCTGAGAGCACAATAACGCCAAACCAGCACCGCCCAAAACTCGCAGGGTCAATGAACTTCAATAATACGCAAGCCCCAACATGCAAAAACAGAACTCGCACTGCACTTACAGCCTTAATTTTATTATCATTACTCATAATGAACTTCAGATTGTACCATAATTTAATTGAATAAAATGCAGACAAAAACACAGTTGCGTGAGTTTAAAAAGTTCCGCAACTCTTGATGGCACATGCCCAATGGAGGAGATGGGTCAATGTTGCATGTTTGTACACAATCTGGCAACTTTTAAGGACAGAGCTGCAAACAATTATATCGAACTACCACAGCATTCTTGTCTGGTGTTCGTGGCTTTTAAAGAGAGCATTCCACTGCTTCCTGCTAGTTTCTCACTGGTGTCTACATTAAGACGAGAAGGTTCCCTAGATAGATGGGTATGCTGTCAAGATCCCGAGGGAAAGCAAATGTGACATCTGCTTAAATCGCAAGAAGAGATCTTAAAGGAGTATGTCGATCTTCTTGATTACATTGAATGTGGACTAAAGCTTTCAAGCTTCAAAGGAGGATGCAAAAACACCATAAAAGTATCGTAACAGCAGCCTATTTGAGTTGTTCGCTATATTTCAAGTCTTCTCAAGTCATACATTTTTTTGTGTTAAAGACCAAAATTTAAAGCTGCAGTATGCAAGTTTTGCCTCTGTCGCCATCTCTGTTTGAAACCTGCAATTGCAGTTATTTGCGGAATTATCATCTTTACATGGGTTGTGCAGCATGGCTCCTCAACACAGATGAATCTAATGTTTTGAGGAGAATGTGTGGCTGTCAGTCACTGCACCGATGGATACTATACTTTTAATATACTAAAACTTTTTGTTTTCTGTTTCAGAACAGCTGAATTGAGTTAGTTCATTCGACTCTGAGTAGGTTGACTCGGAGTTAAGCGCGTGCACCATGACTATGAAAAGCCATTATCAATGGAGCGCCGATATTACGATTCACCATGGCAACAGCACATGACAAAAGGACGTCCGGATACTTCTGAGTCAATGTTTAATTCTTATCAATGTTATAATATCAAAGGAGAAAACTGGTAGAGTGTTATTGCCGTAAATTATTGAACTAATATTCATTTTCATGGTATCCCACATGCAAAAAAAGAAGAAAAAAAATAATTTAACTGGATGCAATAATAAGAGTGTAAATGATTTTATCATTATTAAACACTCGTTAGGCAACTTACTTCCACTTTTAGAACATTTTCTTAATTTTTATTGAAAATAAATGCCTTTCTTATGTGATGGAAAAAGGGATAATAGCGAGCTCGGCAGAAGGTGGATTCAAACCCCATCAATCGCATCACAAGTTAGTTCTCCGCACCCATCACACTACTGCCTACACCACTGCAGCCACACAAAAGTACGACAATTTTAACCTGACATTGGGGGGTGGAGCTACTGTAAATTTGCACTTAGTAATAGACACTCTGAATAATCTTGTTTTCCGTTTTGCATTAAGATTATTTTTATTATCACACTGGCAGATAATGATAATTTTACTTAAGTAAAATGCACTTAATTTAGATCCCCCCAGGAAACAAAACTAAATATCTTATATAATTTTCTTATATGCAAAATCCATCTTGATTTAAGAATTTTTAGATATTTGTACTTGAAATAGGACAAAAAAATACTCAGTACGAAAAGCATTTTTGCAGCGTGAATGAATGTGTGAACTATTTAAAAATCACTAGCACTTTAAAAAAAGGGGAGGAGACCGAAGGAAACTCTGTGTTTACCGAAGAAAACCTGCTCCCGACCAGGTTAGGTTCACAGAGTAAGTTACCATTGTAACTGACTCTGAGTAGAAGTTACCTCTCTTTCAGAAACGGGCTTGACCTAACCTGCTTTCTCAGGTTTGACATACCTCCCATTCTGAAACGGAAAACACAGAGTTTCCCTCATTTCAGGGTTAACATACTCAGAGTTTTCACTTATCCTACTTTCTGAAACGGGCCCCTGAACAAGTAACAAATCTGCCACTTTTGTTCTGACCAACTGAGAAGAAAAAAAAAAGCATTACAATAAATCGCGCTACCAATGGTGATTAAGTCTAACGATCACTTAGCTCATATCAAATTAAATCATGCAAAATTATTATTCTAATAATTTGTACTCAAGTTGTTAAATGTTAACAAAAATGGCATTTTGTGACTACGTGTATTTAGTGTGTATTAGCGTTACCTGTAGATTTCAATTTCCAATTTCTGTACAGTCTAAAATCTCTAATGTTAAGTTGTCATAACATACAATCTGCCATCAAAATGATAAGTTTAATTATTGCAGCTGTTGTGAGAAAAGGCTATAAATGATCCACTGCCGGCAGCATCCTCATATGATATAGCCTACTAGCTGGGACTCCTTTATGTAAACAGACGTGACGTAATGACGCAAAGACAAATGGCGACACGCTCGAATTTCACGTGCAAACCTACCAGTACCACTCGAATTAGAAAACGTTATTACAAGCTTCCCGTTGTGAATCGAGCTAAGGTAAGGAGATAGTTTTGAACACTGGCTGGTTATGTACTTGCTCAAAAATTGATTTTGGATAATTTTTAACCAAAAAAAAAAAAAAAAGTTACGGACTGCAGCTTTAAGTCATTTTTCAATGATAATCTTCCCCTTCACTAAGATGTTAAACACTGCAACCAGTGAACATGAGAAATAAATCCATACAATTTAAGAACCGATTCATTGAACAGATCCGAGTCAAAAAATTATTCAGTCACAACTCGTATACTTTAATAAACTTGTCAAAAAAAAAGTGAAAAAAACTTGAAATATAACACACTAGCCATATAGATCACTTTTATGATTATTTTATGGTGCTTTTGCATACTTTTATGCCATTGCATTTGCATGGGTGCTTGACCAGCATTATCTTTTCTCCTTTTCTGAAAGAACAAAAGAAAGTGATAAAGGTTTATAACAACATGAGGGTGAATAAACAATGGCAATTTTATTTTTGGTGAACCATACCTTTAATGTTACAAGACAAACTCAAATATTGAAAATATAAGAAATATAAAAACAGGGGAAACTATCTTGACAGTGTATTGGTGGAAATTTAAAGCTTAATGGTAATGTTGGAAGATTACTTATTTATTAGCAGCAGACACGGATTCTTCAGCTTACTGTAACCAGACAGACTCGGTTCAAGGCCGCAGAGAGCTTCATTTGACAAACCTCTGACAGGATGATTCCACAACGGGGATGTGACCCACAGAAGATTCCGAACAGGCTGTTAAAATGCAAAACTAAGCCGTGCCTTCCGCTTCCGTGCTGTACCCAAAGGAAGAGGTGCAGAGGTCTGCTTTATCAATCTAACCTGACTGAAGCATCGATTCAATGATCTATTCATTGGTTTCCATACTTCTTAACATACAAGTATTTTCTGACCTAAAAACACTAAAATGGATTCACACATCCAGGATGTGCCACAGGGTCCTGCACAACCAAGTTCTTGAAGCGACTGAAGTTAAGGCATCTGAATTCTAAGGGATCATGTGTCATATGAACTTTGGTGACATCAGGGTAATATTGATGCTGTAATATTATAAGCAAAGTCCACCAATGTCAATATTTGTCTTCTGCTTATAATGGAGGCACATTTCCATACATGATCTGCATTATGTGATGTACAAGTGTACTATTTTACATATAACCACATTTTAATAGATTATAGAATCCTGTTGTCATAAACCTGCATAAAATGACCAGGGCTGCATTCCGCTAAAGCGTCTAAGCTTAGTGCCAATGGTTTCTATAATCTATTTAGGATTACGATGGTTTTGGTAAATGCAGCCCAGATCAGAAAAGGTCAACATTCGAGGCGATGTCAAAACCAATATTACAGTAAGTATGGAAAGAAAAAGTGACATTTGCACAATGGTATTTGGTAATAAACTTTAGGGAAGCGCCATTATTCAGAACAATTATTTCATAAAAATGTTTAACTGTTTTCACAATAGAGTACATTTCCTTTTAAAGTGCAAATACAGCCCAGAGAATCCTAAATTCGAATATGTGAATATGTAGCAAGTAGGGCTGTCAAACGATTAATCGCGATTAATCGCATACAAAATAAAAGTTTGAGTTTGCATAATATATGTGTGAGTAATGTGTGTAAATAATCTGTATATATAAATACACACAAATTAATGTATAAATTTAAGAGAATATGTTATTTATGTACAAAAAAATAATAATATAAATTATATAAAAATATAAATAAATACATATACTTGTAAATATGTCTCAAATATATACATGGATGTATTTGTATTTATATATGCATAATAATTAGACACAGTACACTCACATATATTAGGCAAACTCAAACTTTTATTTTGTATGCGATTAATCGTGATTAATCATTTGACAGCCCTAGTAGCAAGGCCGTAACCATCTCTTGAACAATGGGGGGGGACCAAACTATTTGCTAATAATATACTTTTAAAAAATATATTCACCCTTATGTGTGTCTAATATATCAAAAATGCAAAACGTTTATTGTCTCATCACATTCAGTTATGATTTACATTAATAATATCATATTTATCAAATAATAGCACGTTTTCAATTCAAAACAACAAAATTTCATAAAAATGTTAAAGGGATAGTTCACCCAAAAATGAAAATGTGATGTTTATCTGCTTACCCCCAGCGCATCCAAGATGTAGGTGACTTTGTTTCTTCAGTAGAACACAAATGATGATTTTTAACTCCAACCGTTGCTGCCTGTCAGCCGTATAATGTGTGGGTTGATGGGAACTTCTACTATAAGAGTAAGTAAAACTTGCATAGACAAATTAAAATTAAACCCTGCGGCTCGTGAAGACACATTGATGTCCTAAGACACAAAACAATCGGTTTGTGCGAGAAACCGAACAGTATTTATATCATTTTTTAACTCTAATACACCACTATGTCCAACCGCGTTCAGCATTCGCTTAGTGATCTTAGTGTTCAAAGAGAACTAGACATCACTGCCGCTGTCAGAGCGCGATCAGACCTTACTAACGAGTGCTGAACGCGGTTGGACATAGTGGTGTATTAGAGTTAAATACTGTTCGGTTTCTCGCACAAACCGATTGTTTTGTGTCTTAGGACATCAATGTGCAATCACGATCCGCAGGGTTTAATTTGGACTTGTCTATGCACGTTTTATTTACTCTTATAGTAGAAGTTCCCATCCACTAGCATTATTTGACTGACAGACGGCAACGGTTGGAGTTAAAAATCATCATTTGTGTTCTACTGAAGAAACAAAGTCACCTACATCTTGGATGCCCTGAGGGTAAGCAGATAAACACCAAATTTTCATTTTTGGGTGAACTATCCCTTTAAGTAGTTTGCATCACTGGATATTACTGTCGGTTGCTGAATATTTCAACTTATCTCACTGCTAAAACAAAAGCATCACATTGGAATTTTCACGGAGGGGGCATTTGGCCATTGCTAATTATTGGGGAGGACTTGACCCCTCAATGTCTATGGTGGTTACAGCCCTGATATGTAGAGAGTTTCATAAATGTATAGCAAAGCAGACTGATCAAAGAACATGCATATTTAGGCTTCCCAGAAGAAAGTGGCCTGCTGCACTGTGAGTCAAGGGGACCATAAAACAAGCCTCATTAAAGGCAATTTTCAACACATATTCGGTAAGATAAAGAAGATAAAATCTTCTCAGATCGAAACCCACACCCAAAGACTAAATATAGTCATCTTACGGTAAGAATTCTCCAAACGCTTGGTGCTGAGTACATTCCACTGAGCTGAGGACAATGTTGAAAATCTTGGAGAGATTAAGCCAGTGGATGAAAAAAATGATAAAAATGTTCAATCTTTTCTTCATTAAAATACTTCAGACTCAAACATGGACATTTTGACTGATGACAGTGAACAAAGAAAAACAGCAACAAATTGGCCACTCACTCAACACTTGTTTCAAAGACAAAAAAGCAATTTAAAAAAAAAAAGACTGATATAAAGACTGACATTTGTTTACAATCTCATTCCTTATCCGGAATCTGAACCTTGATGCTGGATGCTAAATGAATAAGCAGCTAAAATGCCTTCTGTGTTATATTAAACAAGTTCAACATTCTACAGCGAACACTGAAAATTACTTGATGATGAAAAAAAAAAAAACCTAAGGCGTGGATTTGCGTATCACCGTCATGATAACCATCAACGTTCCCAGTAGACGTTGCCTTCCCAATTCGTGATAATCTGTCCAGTCACCGTAACCAACTGTATAAATGAGCCAGAAAGTAGCAGAAACGGCAGCAACAGGCTGCAAAGTGCTAGAGTCGTCACAGGAAACCGTCCAGACGCACAAAACCATTAAAACCGCAGATGTGAGCTCTTATAAAGAGCTGTATGTTTGAGTGAGGAACACTATAGGCCCCGCCTGCATAAGAGGTTACCGACGGTCACATCCCCACATCCCACATGTCCCAGTTTCACTGTAGACACATTAGGTCTATTGTTGCAATGCATATAGCTGGCTGGCATCTAATATAGGGAATTGAGCATTGCTGAGAGGTTTCAGTTTTAGAGCTGATATGGTTGAAATTACTCCAGAACTTATTAAAAAGAAACAGTATTTGCAACCAGTTTTAATTCCACATTGTGACGCATTTCTGGGCCAGTCAAAGTAATTCCCCATTTTAAAATTTTTGCAATACAAAATCTAAAAGAAAAAAGAATGACAGACCATTTAGGCCAAAGTAGAGCTGGAAAAGTAGAGCCACAATCTTATTTTACTTTATTTCATTATTTTATCTTTGTTATTAAAAATAATAGGACATATACAACATAAGATACAAATGATATAAACAGTGCTTAAATTTTAGCTATAGTATGTGTATTTAAGTAGCATGCAAGTAAGAAATTGAATAAACAAATGTAAAAATAAAACACTACATAGACTTCTATTAGATATTTTAAAGGTGCCGTAGAACATGTTTTCAAAAGATGTAATATAAGTCTAAGGTGTCCCCTGAATGTGTCTGTGAAGTTTCAGCTCAAAATACCCCATAGATTTTTTTTAATTCATTTTTTTATAACTGCCTATTTTGGGGCATCATTAAATATGCGCCGATTCAGGCTGCGGCCCCTTTAAATTCTCGTGCTCCACACCCCAAGAGCTCGCGCTTGGCTTAAACAGCATAAACAAAGTTCACACAGCTAATATAACCCTCAAAATGGATCTTTACAAAGTGTTCGTCATGCATACATCGATTCCTTTGAGTGTAGTATTTATTTGGATGTTTACATTTGATTCTGAATGAGTTTGAGGCTATGCTCCGTGGCTAAAGCTAACATTACACACTGTTGGAGAGATTTATAAAGAATGAAGTTGTGTTTATGCATTATACAGACTGCAAGTGTTTAAAAAATGAAAATAACGACAGTCTTGTCTCCGTGAATACAGTAATAAACGATGGTAACTTTAACCACATTTAACAGTACATTAGCAACATGCTAACGAAACATTTAGAAAGACAATTTACAAATATCACTAAAAATATAATGTTATCATGGATCATGTCAGTTATTATTGCTCCATCTGCCATTTTTCACTGTTGTCCTTGCTTGCTTACCTAGTCTGTTGATTCAGCTGTGCACAGATCCAGACATTCTGCCCTTGTCTAATGCCTTGAACATGAGCTGGCATATGCAAATATTGGGGGCGTACATATTAATGATCCCGACTGTTACGTAACAGTCGGTGTTATGTTGAGATTCGCCTGTTCTTCGGAGGTCTTTTAAACAAATGAGATTTATATAAGGAGGAGGAAACAATGATGTTTGAGACTCACTGTATGTCATTTCTATGTACTGAACTCTTGTTATTCAACTATGCCAAGTTAAATTCAATTTTTTATTCTAGGGCACCTTTAATCATTCACAATCTAAAATTGGGATATCGCACACCCCTAGTTTGCAGTAATTGTTAGTGAATTAATTGGCATTAAATTACTACTATAAGTCAACTTTTGGCAAGGTTTTTGAAGGACTGCATTACCTACAACAGCAGCCCACAATTTGTATTCTCAACTGCTCGATTGTTTATATCGTCGCTAGGGGTAGATGATATGACCAAAATCTTAATCATAATACAAGTAATTTTATTTCACAATAACTATATCACAATATAGTTATTTTTGCTTTAAATAAGTTTATATCATCAAAATTTTGAATAACATTGAAATTTCATAATTCTTGTCACAAAACACCTATAATATTTTATAAAAAAAAACTCAAGCTTACTGAAGACAAAACAGTCAGTAATAAAATAAAAAACAAAGAAACTAATTACAATATACTGTTACACATGCGTTTCTCTCTTAACGTTTACTTATGACAAACGATTGTTTAAGAGGATACTTGCAAAGAAGGGCATTTTGACACACAAGTATGTGTATTTATAGCCTGGTAATACCAGACTCTGCTACTTCACTTTGCTTCGTAGACAGAGTCTGGAATGGCATAATAGAGAAGTGTTTTCTCTCTCGCTAGGGGGCGCTTGTCTGAAGTTTAAAATCATTGGTTACCCGTAAGCCAATCAGATACGTTTAGTTATGACGTATGTTATGCTCCTGTACAGCCGCATCGAAGCACAGACATCATGCATCGAACTCAAATCTATGATTGAACTTCCACTGTAAACCTGTTGTAAACACATGATGATGCGAGCGAAATACCGGAGTGAACATGGCTGTAAACGACTTTTGCAGATTATGCGAAGTTAATGCATCCCGAAGTTTGAATCCCGTGTCTCCTTTACCATTTCCGCGGTCGTTTCGGGTTTCGATTGCTCTAACCTACAATGTAAAACTCGGCGCTTAGCATCTACGTCACGGCTCTCAGCCCGCCCTCTGTTCGTTGATTGGCCCGGCTGTTTCCAGACCGGTGGCAAACAGAAAGCTCTGATGCTGTATCAGACTGAGTACAGAAGCGAAATGAAATTGAGCGGAAGTAGGAAGTCTGACGTAGTCAGGCTAGTGTATTTAACCTTTGAAGCCTAATTAGGTGGCAAAAAGAACTCGGTTCAGTAGCGGCTTCATATAGCGAAATTACTTCTCTTTCGCTGCTTATAGCATTTCAACAGTTTAAAATCACTCGTTTTAAAACCGCAGAACTTAAAAAAAGCATGCAAACGATAAGTTTTCATAACCACATCGCACAGCAACGTCACGTGATAGAGACGATAGTCCGAAAACTCGGACTACCAAAACATCGCAAAATGTAACTATATTATCACCCAGCTATAAAGCTGGATAAGTATGTCAAACATTATCTGCATACATACAGTATACTCATGTAAAGCAATATTATACCATAGAGGTAACTGCTTCATTTTTTGTAATGTCGTAAAATGTAAAAAATATTATCACCCAGATCTAATCTGCTAAATGCGACTCTAAAGCATGATGATATTATAAACATTAACATCATGATATTCTGTAAAGCTGCTTTGAAACAATGTTTATTGTGAAAAGTGCTGTACAAATAAATCTGACTTGACAATTTATTATGACGCCTAAATAGTCATTTAGTCAATAGACTATTAACTTTATTTTCCATCCAAGGTGACGTCAGCCAAATTGCCATTTCAGAGTTAGAACCTTTTTTTTTTTTTTTTGATTCAGACAAATACTTTTTCTCTGGAATAATGTGCACTAAGGTATTATGAACTAAAGTAAATAAGGTAAAATTGAGTTCAAGTTGACTTTAACTATGGTATTAGTGTGTGTATGTGTGTGTCTGATGCTAGCAAGTAACTCAATTCCACAAAACTCAGTGTGCAATGACGACCTCAGGGTAGATAAAAGATAAAGGAGATGACGTCACACAGAAAGGGGAGAGCCAGGTCACTTGGCAGGTGTACGACAACAAAGAGAAGGGCCTCGCTAATAGTCTTTGAAAGCACGTACACACATACAGCCTTAGAGGAAACACTGTGCTTTCTGCACATGTCAGGTATCCTCAGATTTACACTAATGAGGCACTTTCAATCTTTAGTTACAGCTGACAGACAAACTAGTTATTCTTTGCTGAGAAATTACATAATGCCTTTACTGTAGTACAACAACAAGTCTCTTGTTTAGATTTTCTTGAGCACAGAGAACTGCGGCAAAAACTTAACTGGAAAGGTTGCATCACAAGTGTCTTTCTAAAGCTACTTTTAAAAGACATTACTGTTTTGTTTTGTAGAACACGCACACAAAAAAAGCATTGCATAGCAAAATTTGGGGGCCAACAGGAGGCAAAACCCTACGAAACATTTATGTGGTTTTCCACAGCACTGCAAGAGAAACGGCACAAGGGAGAAAACACTTTCCAAAACGCGAGTGTTTCTCTCCATAAACAAACTACTAGAACTACTTGTGCTGACTGCTAAGACCAATCAATCAAAAACTTCATCAGCTGACGACGTTCTTTATTGTTCAAAGCAAAAACAGAATGCTGTACATGCGATGCAACAGTAAAAAGCAGCTCTTCCTCTAGCAAACAAAATATCTGGCATTTCTGGGCAAGCAACGGATGTTCATTGGAACGGTCTTGTTGTTTGAAAGCTACTCCAAACTAGTTGAGTCTGAGAGGCTGGACTTTCCTCAAGTATGTGCTGAATCAGAGAACACGGTTTCTGTCTGCCTGGCCACTTTTATTAAAAAGCAGGAGGTCCAGGAGACTTGTGCGATATCCGTCACTGAAGGAAGCACTAAAAAAAAAACTGAGAATCAAGCAAAAGATTAGCAGGTCGATTACACTGGAAAAGACTGGATTTATATTTTTCATATATTGATTCCACATCAGCACAATCCTTCGCACCGTCTGGAAAACATTGAAACCTACAACCCACATTGGGAGAATTAACCTTCCTGGGATCTGTGCGTAACCATGGATCTCTGAGATTACTAAAAGGTTTACATTTAAATTTACAATTTTTTTTTTGATGCAATTAATCATGATTAATCGAATTGACAGCACTAGATGATAAGAAGAAATGTTTCTTGAAGGGATAGTTCACGCAAAAATGAAAATTCTGTCATCATTTACTCACCCTCAAGTTGTTCCAAACCTGTATAAATTTTTTGTTCTGCTGAACACAAAGGAAGATATTTTGAAAAAAGTTTGTAACCAGGCCACTTTGTGGCACCATTGACTTCCATAGTAGGAAAAAAAAAATACTATGGAAGTCAATGGTGCCCCAGAAATGTTAAGTTTCTCACATTTTTTTAAATATTATGGAAGCTTGTTTCTGCCACTGAATAAAAAAAATAAAAAATTAATTTAAAAAAAAAGTAATTGTGAGTTTTTAATCTCACAATTCTGACTTTTTGTCTCGCAACTACGAGTTTACATCTTGCAATTCTGACTTCTTTTCTCAGAAATGTTAGTTTATATCTCTTAATTCTGACTTCATAGCACGCAATTACAAGTTATAAAGTCAGAATTCTGAGGAAAAATAAATATAAACTCGCAATTCTAATTTTATCTATATATTTTTTCCCTTCAGAATTGGACTCACAATTGCAAGTTTACGCTTCTGAGAAAAAAAAAAAGTTTGAATTGCAAGTTTATCTCTTTGTGTTCAACAGAACAAGGTTTGGAGCACCAATTTTTAAGCACCATCTGTTTTATTGACCTTTTTAGGGTTGTGATGGATTTTTTTGATTGATTGAAATCAATTCACTGTAATAATATTTCACAATGTTACTGCATTTACTGTACTGAACAAATAAAGAGACAAATAAATAAGAGACTTCTTTCAAAATCTTACCAACCCCAAATTTTTGAACGGTAATGTACATAGCATAAGCAGCTGCAACAACATACAATCTAAGTGCGGATATTGTATGTCATTTCATAGGCCACTGCTGACTGGAGGGCGAAGTACAGTGAGAGTTAGAGGCTATTAAAATATTCAGTTTTGTGAATAGTGAATAGAAATTAACTTAAAAACAAACCTTATATCCCAACATGCACATTCCTAAAAAAAAAAAAAAGAGCCAAATTGGAACCATCATGCGAAACTAACCTCATTGTGACTTTTTTTGGTCAATGATGACCACCAACATAGATTAGATTATGAATGATACTGCAGCGCAATCTTTCCTAAATGATCAATCCCCCAAGAATTCTAATCAGTCAACTCGGCACTGAACTCAAAAGGAAACATCTACCAAAGAAGCTAAAACTGCATGCTCTGTAATAGGATACAGATGAACCCTCTTGGATTTCTTCTGCCAGTGGATTTGTCTCCATAATCATTTGCGAACACTTTCACTGTTTGACAACTATGCTCTGAAAAAGGCACAAGCCTGAAATTTGGATGAAAAAAAACTGACTTAATTTTTTATGCCATTCAGTTATATGTTCATTAAGGTGGCAAATACCTTGAGAGTACTGAGGAAATTAAAAAAAATCTGCAAGGTTATTAGATTTTAGATCTGGCCAACAGAAGCAAGATTTCCACAAGCAATTCCAAAAGGAGCAACATAAAGGTTTCTGTATGTTGCATTTAAATCAGTTGTTCTCAACTGGTAATGGACAGCAGAGGAAAGCAAATAAGGCAAATAATAAAATGGAACCAACATGTACAGTTAGGATAGCAAAATAAACTGTCTTGCATTTCACAATAATATAAAAAAAAATGTCAAAGGCCTGTTGCATGAAGCTAGTTGAACAAACTCTAAGTTTCAGAGTAGGTTTGGAGTTGACAAATCCAGATAAATCTAACCTGGTTTAGATCAGGATCAACTGTTGCACAACGCTCGGTATAAACTTTCTCTCTGTCAACTCAGGTTTAATCCAGAGTTTGCAAAGCACATGCACCTGAAAATGTGACACATGCGCAAACAGCCAATCACACGGAACAAGGAGAACGTCAGTTTGATTCACTTCTCACGAGAGCCGCCCAATTCATGTCTCTTAAGAAGATTAAGAGATTGCTATGAAAAATATGAAATTAAACGCATTTACACAGCAGGAATAAACACTAATGCAGTGAAAGTTTGAGAAGGCAGCTGAAAGAAAATATCTGACTATATCAATGCATGTGAATCAAACAAATAGACCAAATAATTAATATACTTTCACAAAGAATACATGTAAGCTTAATCTGTTCAAAAGCTTTATATATTATGCATGGATTATATTTATTTTAAATTAAAAGCAATGTTTAATATTGTCAATTAATGTAATATGCCTAATTATATGAATGTCATTAATTATTCATAATTTTAATGTATTTAATATAAATATAATGAATAATTAACAGCAAATGTTGAGCAATTTTGTCTCTAAAATGTTTTCACTATAAACTGATTTAATTTGGAGCGCGAGATACCTTCATAAGGCCGAAAAACTAATCTTACTCAAACTAATCTTGAACTTATCTGGGTAGCAACTCAAACCGGCTTTGTGCAACAGGCCACCGAAGTAAAACCAGTTGAAAACCACTGCTTTAAATGAATAATAGAGAAAGGCCAGGAATAACAGACGGCCCAATACAAAACACAGCCTGGGAATTCCAAAGCTTCTAGACATAAGAACAACAATCTGAGGACTGTGGAGTCTGAGGAACACATACACACACAAATAATAGTTCTAATAAAATGCAACGGACAATCTTATGTTTACTAACAGTGTTGTCTTTGATTCATTTTCAAAGACTACAGTTTCCTTCAACTTCAAATACATTACCAACTAATGACAGTCAAGTCCCATCATCTGATGAGAAATTTACATACAGATTACTGTGCATGCAAATATTTTCACAATTATATGGCTCCTTTGAAGAAGAAAGACTCAGGTTAAATGTGAATACGATCTATATTGGACTGCAGAATGATTAGAATAACAGTTCTGGTCTATAGAACTGGTTTCTTGATATAAATATTCTATATTGCTCAGCTGAGTTCAGATCAACATCAAAGGCATGATCGTCCAAAAGACACCGGTCACCCAATAGTTCAAATGGTTTTAACTTGTGTGTTTAGTCTAATTATAAAATCATCTTTCTTTCAAGATCAGAACTGAGACAAAATAAAGTAACTGCCCAAAGAGAAAAGCAGACAAAACAAAAACAACATAAACGTTTACATAAATTGTTGCAATAAAATATTAAATTAAATAATTGCTATCTTAATACATTAAAAAATAACTGCAGTATAAAAAAATTAAAATTAAAAATAAAATAAAAGTCCCTGCTGGAAAGCTGATAGGTGTGTTTTGGAATATGATAGTTTTAGTTGGGCCAAAACCACCATTTACCAGCTGGTCATACCATCTTAAGTTAGTCAAGATCATTTTGGTCTTTGGTTTGACCGCATTTACATGCAAAACAATATTATGATTGATTAATATAAAATATTACATATAGTATGGCTATTCTGAAGAAATATTGTAATAATGTAACTATTTACATAGGCCATAACAAGATAAAGCCAATATTCTGTTTTCTTGAAATACAAATAAAACAGAACTATTCAAAAATACTGCAAAAAAAATGCTTTTTCGAAATAAAATCGTCTTCTTATTCAAAAAAAGTACATTTATTTAAATATGACAAGCGTGGTACGGTCAAAGACAAGCTCGGATCAACTAGAAACCAGCTCCCATGTTCCACACAGTTATAAGATGGAGCAGTAGGGGTTAACATCTTGGAGCAGATAATAAGTTATAATAAGTCCAACAAAACATCGAAAAAAATCAAAGCAGACATCCTCAACAACCAGGTATATCACATTATACAATGACTTCACAGCAGTGCTAGTAGGAAATTCAAGGCTCTCTTACCTAGAACGCTGCAGTGCTTAAAGCGTGCTTCCCTCGTTCACTCTCATTCCCTTTAAACGCTCACAAAAACCACATCCAAAATCTTCTGCTAAGAGTCTTTGGCTGGTTACTGCAAACACACAGAGATGTCCTCCTTCTATTCCACACTAGTTGTACAATGAACGTAGCGAGACAAACTACCTTGTTTGTTACAATGCTGCGCTGCAGCGTTTGACTGAAGTTAAACGCGTTCTAAAATGTTTTAAAACAAACCGCTTGTTACAGCGTTGCAACTTTTTTGACGAATGTAAAAAGTCTCAGAATGTAGAGACACAAATCACTTGTTACACTGTAGCAACTTCTATTCTTCTAGTCCGCATGCCTCTAAGGGCGGGACCAACAGTTAGTGGGAGCTATGAGGTGTCCTTTACAAACCCTAACACTGTTTGTCGCATGCCTGTCTGTGTACTCATTCACGAATCTTGAATAGAATGTTTGTTCAAACTCATTTATCGGTCTTGAAGTAGGTGTAACCGCATCACGCATACTGATATTTGTAATGTATTCAAATTACATGGGTAGGCCTATAGTTAAACTCATGAGGTAGTGTTTAGGGTCCATGTGTCATTTAAATGTTTTTATTTGTTTGGTTGATGAATATTTATAAGCAATGACTGTCTAAGAAGCCATTTTGCTGAACGCCAATGAGATTTTTGTTCTATGTTTTAGATTAAAATTCAATCCAAAATAAAAAGTTATAAAATGGGTTTGGCTGACCTCTTGTGGCCAGTCAAAATATTACTCTGTCTATCTATCTATCCGTCTGACTATCTATCTATCCGTCTGACTATCTATCTATCTATCTGTCTGTCTGACTATCTATCTATCTGTCTGTCTAACTATCTATCTATCTATCTATCTATCTATCTATCTATCTATCTATCCGTCTGTCCGACTATCTATCTATCTATCTATCTATCTATCTATCTATCTATCCATTTGTCTGACTATCTATCTATCTATCATTTGTCTGACTATCTATCTATCTATCTATCTATCTATCTATCTATCTATCTATCTATCTATCTATCTATCTATAATTTGTCCGACTATCTATCTATCTATCTATCTATCTATCTATCTATCTATCTATCTATCTATCTATCTATCTATCTATCTATCTATCCATTTGTCCAACTATCTATCTATCTATCTATCTATCTATCTATCTGTCTGTCTATCCATTTGTCCGACTATCTATCTATCTATCTATCTATCTATAATTTGTCCGACTATCTATCTATCCATTTGTCCAACTATCTATCTATCTATCTATCTATCTATCTATCTATCTATCTATAATTTGTCTGACTATCTATCTATCTATCTATCTATCTATCTATCTATCTATCTATCTATCTATCTATCTATCTATAATTTGTCCGACTATCTATCTATCCATTTGTCCAACTATCTATCTATCTATCTATCTATCTATCTATCTATCTATCTATCTATCTATCTATCTATCTATCTATCTATCTATCTGTCTATCCATGTCTGTCCGATTTGTCCTATCTATCTATCTATCTATCTATCTATCTATCTATCTATCTATCTATCTATCTATCTATCTATCTATCTATCTATCTATCCATTTGTCCAACTATCTATCTATCTATCTATCTATCTATCTATCTATCTATCTATCTATCTATCCATTTGTCCGACTATCTATCTATCTATCTATCTATCTATCTATCTATCTATCTATCTATCTATCTATCTATCTATCTATCTATCCATTTGTCCAACTATCTATCTATCTATCTATCTATCTATCTATCTATCTATCTATCTATCTATCTATCTGTCTGTCTGTCTATCCATTTGTCCGACTATCTATCTATCTATCTATCTATCTATCTATCTATCTATCTATCTATCTATCTATCTATCTATCTATCTATCTATCTATAATTTGTCCGACTATCTATCTATCCATTTGTCCAACTATCTATCTATCTATCTATCTATCTATCTATCTATCTATCTATCTATCTATCTATCTATCTATCTATATTATTTGTCTATATATCCTAAATTAAGATAAGACAAGATAAACTTTCTGTATACCAAACTGATGCCAGTATTTGGGCATTTGTTCAGTTATGTAGTTCCATTAATTCCCCTCTTTATTTTCACACTTATTTTCTTTCCTTCCTCACAGTGCTGCAGCCAAGATGAAAGATGGAGAAAAGACCCACGAGTCTTCTCTGGTTTCACTGCTACCACGTGTCTGTTGTCTATCAAGGGCTGTGGTGCTTTCTTTGGGTTTTGAATGAATCGAGACTCCTTTCTTTCTCTGCATCTCTCTCTCTCGTTGGGGATTGTCTTGGGTTAAATAAATAAGAGAGCACGAGGAACGCTGGCTCCGGTTCCTGTCATGCTGGGCTGCTCCAGAACACACTGATCTCAGAAACTCGCTGCCCAGCACAGACTCAAAATATGACATGTTTGTGAACTTCTGGTGTTGCCAAGATGGTAAATATGATGGTAAATATGTTTGCCAAGATGGTAAATTTATATATGTATGTAAATAGATAGATAGATAATACAGACTTACAAGTAAAATTATAAAATAATTTCAGCTCAAAAAATTATTTCATGTCCACATATTAATTTATTTGGTGAGTAGCCATGCAAATTGTATTGGTGAATTTTCATTGATAGAGACCATCGCTGTGCAACAAATAGGGGAGTGGAAGAACAAATGATTCTTGCAAAAGCAAATCTTTAGATATGTTTATAGGCTTATGTAAAATAAGTTGCTAAGTTTAGCAGAAAATGTGTATAAAAATCTTAACTTGTTTTTATGTGTCTCAGAATTATGCTGACGCACACTAAGCCATAATGTTAAAAAGGATGCGGAAACTTATAAATTATTCATAGTTGTTCTCATTTGTTCGTTTTTAATGGCTTTGAACACTGTTCTTCAGATATTTCGCAGATCTCACATGGATTCATTATTTTAATAAGGTTTGGGAGATTTGTCCCCATGTGTACTGTAGACCTATCAGGTATAAAAAAAAAAATTTAAAAATAAAAAAATTAAAAAAAAAAAAAAAAAAGAAGAGGAATAAGAAGACCTGTAGTATTCTATCTGACCTGTAGAGGACGCTATTGTACTCAGAATGATAGACAGTTTTAATATACAAAACTTTCCAGCCCATGTATCTGTAATGTTTTTTCTTTTTTTCTTTTTTTTTTTTGTTAGAAAATTATATTATTGATTTTGACAGATGTTGACTTTAAATTTTTTAATAATTTTTTTGTCTTTCCAAAGTAAAAAAGATAGAATAGAATACATTTTTTTAAACTATGTAAATTTTAAAGTGTTTATGCAAAAATACAGCTATATAGGCTTTTTCCCTAAAGACACAGAAATATTTAAATATGTTTATTAATTATTTCTCAAGCATTTGGTTTGCTTGAAACACAAAAGTGTGCAAACAGACTACAAAAGAGCATCACAATCTCCATACTCTTGTTGCATGCTCTCATTTTGTATGACAAATGCCAGGCAAAGCTTGTGTACTGTCTGTCACATCAATATTGCTGAATTATTTAGCTGTTAGCGGCAGCCTACGCCTTCACCATTCAGAAAAAAATTTAGTCAGGCAAGTGTGATTTACCCTTTAAATGATCATTTAAAACATCTGTCTCCAGAGCTGCTGCAGCGGCGATGACAGACGATCAATCTGATCCCCAGGGGGAATCATTTACATATGCATTGTTTGTCTATAAAATGTTAATATGTACATGTAGGCTGTTATTTAGTGTGTTTTTACACTATGAATAAAGCAAAAGTAGCCGGGTTTGAGTTATTAATGCTGTAAGGAGGGGTCCTTGGATCTGTAGTGTGTGCGTATGTGGCTGTATGTGTGTGTAACATTGCAGGGGCTGACAAGACGTATGTGCACTGCTGTAAGCATGGGGAAAGGCCTCTGTCTGATTAGCATTCAGTCCTTGCACAGACTGCATCAAGGAAGTCTACGGCCAGCCTCTCTCACTCTCTCTCCCCTCTTTCTGCATCATTCTCTTGAACCAGAACCCCTCAATACAAAACAAAAGGAACACATTGTGTGATAAAGATTTCAGCAACAGGTAATATAATTTAAAACATTTTTTTTTCTAAGTTGCCAGAGCAAATTACTAGAGCAAAGAGATTAAAACAACAAAATCCAGTGTGCATGAAGGAATTGTAGATGTTTATCTGCAGAATATTTAAACAATATTTATTAAATAAAATTTAGTTTGGCATCCTTGTGCTTCCATGTGCACATTTTAAAGTGTAAATTGATATTGTTGTAGATTGTTGAAGTGCACATTTTAAAGTGTATTTTCTTCCTGTGATGGCGAAGCTGAATTTTCAGCATCATTACTCTAATCAGTGTCACATGATTCTTCAGAAATCATTCTAATATGCTGATTTGCTGCTTAATAAGAAACATTTCTTATTATTATTAATGTTGAAAACAGTTGGGCTGCTTAATTTTATTTTTAATTTTTGATTTTCCGGATTCTTTGATTAACAGAAAGTTATAAAGAATCTAATTTATTTGAAATAGAAATCTTTTGTAGTATTATAAATGTCTTTACTGTCACTTTTGGTTAATTTAAAGGTGCCATCGAATTGAAAATTGAATTTACCTCAGCATAGTCAAATAACAAGAGTTCAGTACATGGAAAAGACATACAGTGAGTCTCAAACTCCATTGTTTCCTCCTTCTTATATAAATCTCATTTGTTTAAAAGACCTCCGAAGAACAGGCGAATCTCAACATAACACTGACTGTTACGTAACAGTCGGGGTGTACGCCCCCAATATTTGCATATGCCAGCCCATGTTCCCAACATTATGAAAGGCATTAGACAAGGGCAGCCAGTATTAACGTCTGGATCTGTGCACAGCTGAATCATCAGTCTAGGTAAGCAAGCAAGGACAACAGTGAAAAATGGCAGATGGAGTGATAATAACTGACATGATCCATGATAACATGATATTTTTAGTGATATTTGTGAATTGTCTTTCTAAATGTTTCGTTAGCATGTTGCTAATGTACTGTTAAATGTGGTTAAAGTTACCATCGTTTCTTACTGTATTCACGGAGACAAGAGCCGTCGTTATTTTCATTATTAAACACTTGCAGTCTGTATAATTCATAAACACAACTTCATTCTTTATAAATCTCTCCAACAGTGTAGCATTAGCCGTTAGCCACAGAGCACTATCAAACTCATTCAGAATCAAATGTAAACATCCAAATAAATACCATACTTACGCAATAAGACGTGCTGCATGACGAACACTTTGTAAAGATCCATTTTGAGGGTTATATTAGCTGTGTGAAGCAATTAAAGGGGCTGCAACCTGAATCGGCGCATTTCTAATTATGCCTCAAAATAGGCAGTTAAAAAAATTTATTTAAAAAAAATCTATGGGGTATTTTGAGCTGCAACTTCACAGACACATTCAGGGGACACCTTAGACTTATATTACATCTTGTAAAAAAAACGTTCGATGGCACCTTTAATGCTTCCTTGCTGAATAAAAGTATTAATTTCTTTAAAAAACAAAATTGAACGGTTGTGTGTGTATATAGTGCAAAATGTTTAAAAATATTCACATAATAAGTGGAAATATTCACTATACTTTATAAATCTTTAAATTTTAAATACACTTTAATTTTCCCTCAGGCATAATTTTTGAAGCCAAATATGGGTTTCCCAGAATTATTAATAATATTTCTCATTATTAATCTCTCTTTGATTTAAAGATGCAGTAAGCAATTTCTGAAAAACACTGTTGAAAGTGGATCAGGCCGAGCACCAAAACACACTTATAGCCACTCAGCAGTAGGGGGCGTGTCCACTCATGATGAGGAAGAGAGTGTGTGAGCAAGAGCGAGATTTGAAGAAAATTGTAAGAAAGATGGCCAAGAGATAACGTGTTCACACGCGAGCTCCAGTGAGAGCGGCATGGCGCGGCGCGTCTTGGACGGCGAGAGCGTCGAGGAGAGTTGAAGTCAGGTCAACTTTATGGTAATGAGCTATGACGCGGTTCAGCGGCAACCAATCGGAATGTCGAGGTCCTCGCTTGAAAGGATTCCGAGAGGTTGCCACAACTTGTCATTTACTTTGACCCTCCCCCTTTGACCATATGTGAGTAACATTGGTTTTGCAATGTTTCACAAAACCAAGATATGCTGTTGTTGTAATGTTAGTTATAGTAACATTAGGACAGTTTTGAGTGTTATTGTTTGCCTAGAGCAGTGTTGCCAAGTCTGTGTTTTTTCCGCAGAATTGGGCTACTTTAACACCGTTGCTGTGGGTTGTTTTTCATGTCTGCGAGTTGAAGCAACCCCAAATAACATGATATTTAGCCCTTGGAATGCGAATTTTATAAGGGGAACCCCGCCAAAAACACAGATTTTACCCCTCAGAACACGATTTGTACTGAGGGACCCCCTGTGAAACGCGATTGGGGCTAGTTTTGTGTAGCAGTTGCGCGAATTTTGTTGTGAAAGCTTGGCAACCCTGGTCTAGAGCTGGTGTGCTGCTAGCGACTATAACAAAAATGTTGCTTGTATAGACCTTATTTTCCAGAGAAACATGCGCATCTTTAGAATATTGTCTTTGAACTTCCGTTTTTGCGGTAGCCCTGTATATTTCTGTGGCATCACTGTTGAAGAATAATTAGCTGGTGAAGTGGATTTACGTGTTGTAGAGTTAATGAAAGTTATCATGAGCATTGTTATGTTTAAAGCAGATGTCTTAACAAATGTCAGTAGACCGGGAAGATTTTAAAATGAGCAGTTCATTCATAAATACATAAGATAGCTGTGGAAATACAAGCCGGAAGTCAAAAGACAACGAGCGCAGCGCTGAAAAGGGGCGGGGCTTCATAAGGTGTATACTCTGTATGTTCTTCCTTGTTCGTTCGTCACCTTCGCTGCATTTTTCACAAAGCATTTTTTTCTTCGCACCCACAATGTGCTCATGCATTCTGGGGGCAGAGCAATGAAGGGGGGGCTGTGTTTGTTTCGGCTGATTTCAAATGTCAACAGTGTTTCTCAGAAAGCACTTACTGCACCTTTAAAATGTCTGTATGACTACTGTGTTTGGTCATTTATTGCACTGACACTGATTTTTGCCTCTATGTCAGATATCATTGTATAAGACTTTTGGAAGGCAGCTAAATGGAGACTATTCAAGTCTGATTGATGAGCCGATGTGATGTATGTGACCCCCCAAGTCAGTCCAGACATCGGCCAGGTAAGCCTGGATCTGTTTCATACATCATCAACACCTTTCCAATCTGATTCGCGGTCACTCAGCCAGGCAATCACTCAAAGAGATGAGCCTGACCTTTCTGCTGAGGGCTCCAACTGAGACACCAAAGGCAGAAGTGATACAATCTTGAGAGTTTGCTAAATGTCAGATCTCTCATTAGTTTAATTTACCAGACTTGAGCTGGTTAAATTTCACTAAGTGATGTCTATAATTACCAAGACTGATGATTTGAGATATTCACTAGTGGATGTGAACAAACAGTACGTAGCCCAGCAGAATCCATTAGCCACAACTAATAGAGTTTAAGACAAAACATTTGTGCCCAGGATAAATGGTCAACATAATGAATCTATTGTGAATAAAAGGCATGTGGGTGTGTAGAGGGACGGTGTTTTGACTATAAGAAGCATTCATGGAAATAGATTTTAAAGTGCCCCTATTATGTTCTCTATGTTTGGCTATTACCTTACATGCAGTGTGTAATATAGCTGTTTGTGAATGTAAAAGGTCTGCAAAGTTTAAAAGATCAAAGTGCACGACAAAGTTACTGTCTCCTAAAAGAAAAAATCTATTCTGAATTGCCTGAAAGGAGTCATCAGTTTACACTAGTGCATTTTCGTTTTAAAATGGCGTTTTAAAATGAAAACGATCCTCGTCTACACTGGCGTTTCCACAGTGTTTCAGGAACGCTCTCCATCTACACGACACAATCAAAAACGCATGTCACATGACATTGGGCATGCGTGTATAAGCATAAACAGTTGCCTCTTGCGCATATAGGTAGCTGCAGTATTAAAAAAATGCAAAGTTTAACTGGACAATGGCTGCTAAAAAATGAAAACAAAGCCAGCAAAGATTGCAGTTCAGTCTCCATGTTATTGTTTACACAGTTGTCAAGGATACGCAGAGAGAATGTGGGCAGCCACGCCATCGTTTTCAAAAGTATCCATTTTGGTCCGTTTACACTGAAACACAACCCCGGCGTTTTCAAACAGGCTCTGCAGCGTTTTCGAAAGTCTCCGACAGTAACGACAGGCGTAACCGTAGCATTTTAAAACAAAAACACGCTAAACGCGGCCTTACTTTCTGCTCAAACCTACGTAGGTTTGTAACAAATTTGTATAATGCCAACCTATGGTCTTGACTGGCTGTAAGCGAATGACATCTACTGTACTTTGACCCACCCTCAAACACCGTAGCTGTAGCTGAGGCCTGAAAGAGTTTGGTTTGTGTTGTCGACATGTCAAGAAGATGTCATTTTCTGGGCTCTGAATGCAAATGCACTTTGCATGCACTTCCACTAGATGAGGATTCGGGCCCAAATTGATTTGGTTAAAACTGACGCCATCATTACTGTTCTTATCACTGTGAATTCAAGTGCTGAGGAAGCCTCTGGAGCAGACTGGGCCATCTGACCAATCAGAGTAGAGTAGGCTCTCGGAAAGGAGGCGTTTAGAGAGATTGAATTCTTTATCGAACCTTTTCAAGCACAGTGAGAAAAGAGGTGATTATGCAATGTATATTATGAGAACATTCACCTTGGATGCATGTAAACCTATTGTATGAGCCCTCCAAAATAAAATTAGGAACCTTTAAAATGGCATAATAGGGGCACTTTATGCAAGAAAGCCAAATGTGAATTTTGTTGTACTGGATAAACAACTTCTTAGCAAATATTTTATCTCACTATGGTGTATATGCATGTTGAAGTATATGATAATTGGGCATCCAGAGCAACATGCTTATCTGCTGCTTGCTTCAAGAGAGCAAAGGCGGCCGAGACATCACCTCTGTGGTTTGTTTATTCAGCAGCCCTGCCTCTATTCAGTTGTTTGAAAAGATAATCCACCCCCACATGCAGACCGGGTGCACCTGGCCTCTCTGTGGGTTGCCAGGTACTATTTGTGTTTTTGACAAATTCTGCATTTAAAGGCTAAGAAGCTTGGTGATACTGATAGGAAGCTAAGCTGAGTGAAAGTATTTTCAAAAATAAGATTTCATATCACACCTTATGAAATGGTTAGACAAACATTGTTTTCTGTATTCCGCAGGGGTTACATTAAAGGGTTAGTTCACCCAAAAAGGAAAATTCTGTCATTAATTACTCACCCTCATGTTGTTCCAAACCCGAAAAACCTTTGGTCATCTTTGAAACACAAATTAAGATATTTTTGATGAAATCCGAATGGTATATGACTTAGACCATAGTCCATAGACAGCAAAATAATCACCACTTTCAAGGTCTAGAAAGGTACATCGTTAAAACAGTCGATGTGACTGCAGTGGTTCGACCTTAATTTTATGAAGCAATGAGAATACTTTTTGTGCGCGAAAACAGAACAAAAATAACGACTTTATTCAACAATATCTTCTCTTCTGTGTCACTCTTATACGTTGTTTATGTCCAGCGCTTTCAGGTCCTACGTCAGAACGCCGACTCATTATTGGCCAGCTCCTGCGTCAGCATCACACGCATAACAGGAATAAATGAAATTTTAAAATATATTTAAATAGAAAACATTTAAATTGTAATAATATAGTGTAAGATTACTATTTGATCAAATAAATTCAAAAACATCTAAAAAAATCTTACCAACCCCAATATTTTGAATGGTATTATGTAAGTCACGTTGTATTTTGAGACATTTTCCCTTTACAGGGAAACACTGTAAATTTTATATTTGCATATGAGCTAGTTTTGTCACCTTTTTGGTGTACATTAGCATATAAATGACCTCAAAGCTGACAGACATGAACTAAAATCTACAAAACAAAACCATTTTGATTTCATGGAGACACCAGAAAAATGTAATTATAGGCAGAATTTTGATGACAGACTATCACTCTGAAATTTTGCAACGACAAAAGCAACATATTTTCTTTATTATTCAGTCACCTGACTTGTTGAGGCAAAGCCACATGAGATTTTTAAGTAATGAGGTTTTTCAGTAATGGTTTATGTGCATGTCTTCTTACCAAATAAAAAAAAATCATCTTCAAGCAAATATTTTATTCACATTTTTGATATTTTATTAACATTTTGTTTCCATTCAGCATTTTTTTTTTTTTTTTTTGTCACATCAAGTGTCTCCCAACAAGTCTAATCTACTTCACTTAATGTGTTTGAATTCATATTGAATTGATCTACTGAGAAAGTGTAATGATTAAATGCTCTAAAGTCCCACACTGCAGTGAATCTCAGCACGGTGTTCTCACTCATGCAGTATATCACTAGATTTTATTGCTGGTTTTATTGGTTGATCCTCCATAGCAGATGAGAGCTTCGACAAAGCGCTTACTGCTAGTCCCGTTCTGATTTATACCTCATGGGGGACTGGGGGGTCTTTCCTTTAATGATGATCTGTTCCAGAGCTTACTGACGACTGGCCCAGTTTGATTAATGTAAAGGCTTGTGTACTAATCTGTTGACAAGGGTTACCAAACGTCTATCCACACTCGAGCCACCAAATACCAACTACAAATCCCAGCAGCCCAGATTTTACTCAAAGAGGGCAGGAGTTTGAGTGATGCCAGGAACAGCCAATCACTGGTTTTCCAAGCCACAGCTGATGGATGTTGTGATCAGCATCTGAGGTTTCAGGTTTATTGATTCACTAGAGTGCCGTAGACTGATTTGCACGTCCCAAAAAATCTAATTCAAGTTAAATGCAAGCCAATGCATTGCAGAATATACTGCATTCGGTCAATCCTCGGCCCATCCATTCTAAGTGATGGACAAAGAATGCTGTTTCCGAGCCAGAAGAGTACTTAAGCAGTGGGGAAATATAAGCACAATGAGTCTGCATTATACAGACCCTGTCTGAGTGTTTTCTCTAAGTAGCTGTCTCAAAAATTAAATGTTTGCATCAATATGGTGCTGCAGGGGAAATCTGGCTTTGCTTTGGGTCATAGAATGAATATTAGATGTTTATTGAGTCATTATACTTATATTTGAGCATTTTACATATATGTTAAGCACCAATTAGCACATTTAGGTATGCACAATATACATATGGGGTAGGGTTAAGGTTAAGATCTAGACCTAAAGTTAATCTTTAAAAATTGAATAACACTGTTATCGGTAAAACGTTTGTTTAGGGAACGCTATTCAATGTTAACTAGATGCTTACTGGCATGCATATTACTAGCATATTGGCTGTTTATTAGTACTTATAAAGTACACTGCGTTCCAAATTATTATGCAAGTGACATATCAGTAAGATTTCAGTACAATAAATATTCAGATTTTAGTTTTTGTAAGAAAATGTTTGTTTGTTTATTTATCCATGTCTTTTTAGATAACTGGTATCAATCTCAGACAAAATAATTTGCCAGGTCTATGGAAACCCTACTTAGAGGTCGTTCCACATTATTAAGCAAGTCATAGTTCTCATGCAATATGGGGACGAAGAAAGATCTTTCTGAAGATGAAAAGCATGAAATGGTGTAATGTTGTGCAAAAGGCATGAAAACAACTAATATTGTGTGAAACTGAGTGGAGATTATTGAATTATCATAAGATTTGTGAGTGTTTTAGAGCACAGCAGAACTCGGTCAGATAAAGGCTTATTAATGAAAGTTCCTGTCAAAAAAATTAATTGTATTAAAAGGGCAGCTATAAAAAAAGCCAGTGTTGAGCAGCAAACAGGTATTTGAAGCTGCTGGTGTCTCTGGAGTCTCAAGAAGCTCTCCATGCAGGCTGGCAGTTGTGCGTAAAGATGCATTTCAGCCACCACTAACCAAAGCTCACAAAGAGAAACATTTACAGTGGGTGTAGAAATACATTTTAAAACAGTTTCATTGCTGTGGTGTTTTTTTGCAGCATGGGATAGTGCATAGTGCATTGTACAATAGTGCATTCTACTATGCACTATCCACCTTTTTATACCATAGCTGAAAATGGCCAGATATGAACTCCACATATCTTGCAAAAGTCATTTTAATACCCTTCATCTCTTTTTCCCAATATTCCAGCCCAAATCATCACCCACCAGCTCCTTGCTGACGTCGCAGTCTTGTTGGAACGTGGTGGCCATTCACCAATCATGCAGAAATCCATCCATTTAGACCATCCATTGTAGTACAGCATTAGTCAGTGAATAAAACTATTTTCATCTTCATGTATTTCTTAACCCACTGTAAATGTTTCTCTTTGTGAGCTTTGGTTTGGAGTGGCTGAAATGCATCTTAACGCACAACTGCCAGCCTGCATGGAGAGCTTCTTGAGACTCCAGAGACACCAGGAGCTTCAAATACCTGTTTGCTGCTCAGCACTGGCTTTTTTATAGCTGCCCTTTTAATAAGATTAATTTTTTTGACAGTAACTTTTCTTAATAAGCCTTTATCTGACCGAATTCTGCTGTGTTCTAAATCACTACAAATCTTATGATAATTCAATAATCTCCATTCAGTTTCACACAATATTAGTTGTTTTCATGCCTTTTGCACAACATTGCACCATTTCATGCTTTTCATCTTCAGAAAGATCTTTCTTCCTTCCCATATTGCATGAGAACTGTGAATAATGTGGAACGACCTCTAAGTAGGGTTTTGCAGTAAAGATTGAGTACACTGCAATTAAAGTCAGTTAAATCATTGATGCAACTTAAAACAATTACATTTTCTGAACTAGGAGTTTAGTTTTATAGAGTAAACCATTATACTTAAATTATTATTTTTAAGTTTACTGAGCGACATAAAGTGACGTCATCCATGTCACATCGTTTCTCTAACCGACGTTATCAGATGAATCCATTCAACATTAAACTGAGTTGCAGCAGATTTCAAGTTCCCAGCATGCTTTGCATTACACTGTGTAAGTAGAATAAATGTTAATAAAAAAAATAAAGGGTTATTTTGTGTGTTTTTGAGCATGCTAATGTGCCTTTGCTAACTAACACTTAAGCATAAAGATTAGGTGCTAGTTTATTCAATATTTCAATTAAATTGTAATTAGCAAGTTAGTACAAAATACATTTTTTAAGTTCTACTAAAATCATTTTTGAGTTGTTCACTTAAATGTTTTGAGTATTTTGAACTTATCGGATTTTACACCTACTGCATCAAAATAAGTGAAAAATGAGAAACATTATGTATGGTAAACAATAGTTTTAAGTACAGTGGACTTAAACATTAAATAAAATAAAAATGAAAATTTTTCAGTTTTACTTAATTGTTATATAAAATTTTTGTTTACTTAAATTTGAGTTGCTTACATTTTTTTTAGGTAATTGGTGTCTACAAAAATTGAGTATTCTCAACTTATCGGGTTTTACAGTGTAGCTCAGGTCCATTAAATAACATTAACAGATACATCTTTTTAAAATGTTGCAATTATCATTAACTATGATTAATAAATACTTGATGTACTTTTCATTCTAACTATAATATTATTAAAACTTTAAAGGTGCCCTAGAACTTTTTTTAAAAAGATGTAATATAAGTCTAAGGTGTCCCCTGAATGTGTCTATGAAGTTTCAGCTCAAAATACCCTATAGATTTTTTCTAATTCATTTTTTTAACTGCCTATTTTGGGGCATAATTAGAAATGAGCCGATTCAGGGTGTGTGGCCCCACAGTCCCTTTAAGACAAGTCATTTCACTCGGCGGCCATCTTTGAAACGCCTCTCGGGCATCCTGGGCATCATGCAGCTCCTATCTCTTTGAATAGGGAAACATCAGATTCTCCAAAACTGTTCGTCAACCTTACGATTAAATTTCATATTTGAAATCACCAATGATATCTAACAACAACCGACTCATAAATATAGTTTCTAAACGCTCGAATCATGACAAAAAACCTGTATTTTTTTCAGGCTGGATCAAGCTAATGCGCATGCGCAGACCTAAATGCGCGTCTCTTCGGGGGCGCGAGTCTGACTGTTTCTATAGAAACCGGTGATTCTAACGGCAGCTGAAGTGACGCGATGACTTTACCAGTCGGCGATTAGCTCTTTGCTTTAGAAGGCGGGACTTATTCCGCCATATTGCGCGTTACACTTTCTCCCATTCAAAACAATACGAGTGACACGTCTTGTGTTATTCTATAGTCTTTGGTGGCCCTTTAAATCTGGTGCTCCACGCGCCAAGAGCTCGCGCTTGCCTTAAACAACATAAAAAAAGTTCAAACAGCTAATATTACCCTCAAAATGGATCTTTACAAAGTGTTCATCATGCAGCATGTCTAATCGTGTAAGTACAGTGTTTATTTTGATGTTTACATTTGATTCTGAATGAGTTTGAGGCTATGCTCCGTGGCTAACGGCTAATGCTACACTGTTGGAGAGATTTCTAAAGAATGAAGTTGTGTTTATGAATTATACAGACTGCAAGTGTTTAAAAATGAAAATAGCGACATCTCTTGTCTCCGTGAATACAGTAAGAAACGAAGGTAACTTTAACCACATTTAACAGTACATTAGCAACATGTTAACGAAACATTTAGAAAGACAATTTACAAATATCACTAATAATATCATGTTATCATGAATCATGTCAGTTATAATCGCTCCATCTGCCATTTTTCGCTATTGTTCTTGCTTGCTTACCTAGTCTGATGATTCAGCTGTGCACAGATCCAGACGATCTGCCCTTGTCTAATGCCTTTCATAATGTTGGGAACATGGGCTGGCATATGCAAATATTGGGGGCGTACACCCCGACTGTTACGTAACAGTCGGTGTTATGTTGAGATTCGCCTGTTCTTCGGAGGTCTTTTAAACAAATGAGGAAACACTGTATGTCTTTTCCATGTACTGAACTCTTGTTATTTAACTATGCCGAGGTAAATTAAATTTTTGAATCTAGGGCACCTTTAATATTATTGTCGAGGTTCCTGTCCTCCTCACATGGATGGAGAAACACCTGTTATTAATAAATGGAACCTTATTGTAAAGTGTTACTATTTTTTGTTACTGATGTTTGACTTTAGAAATGTGTTTGTACTTCATTTGAAGTGAAGACTGTAGAAAACTCATCTTGCCAAAGATGTCTCAAGAGGTCTCAACCTGCGAGGTTCCTGTCTTCCTCACATGGATGGAGAAACAGTTCATTTCCACCCAAACAGAAACTTTGGCTCAGAAACATGTTTTAACCAGTCCCTCCAGGATTTTGCGATTCTGTGATTGCTGAATTTATCATAAAATCAAGCAAACTCCACAATATTCTGAGGATCTTGCATAGTGATTTTGGGCTTAGACATGTCCCGTGATGTCATCGCAACATGAGTCAACTTGTTTGAGCTGTGCAGCAGATCCTTTTCACATTTCCGGGTTTCTCCGAAGCGGAAGTCGTCATAGTTGGGTAAAATTCTATAGCGGTGAATGAGAGAATACATTAAATATATTTTTTGTGTTTCCATTTGCTCAAATAGCAAAAGAAAAACTCCTTAATAGTGTGTTCACAACTTTCAAGAAGAGGAAAAAAATAGAGAGTGATTGATAACGGCAGTCAGATGAGAGAAAGATGTCATTTTTACTGTCACTCCCATTTCCACTGTATTAGAAACACCCTCACAGCAGCATTAGCTAGTTTTTTGTAATTTGATGCAAAGGTAATATACAGTAAGTATAGTTTTATAAATGTACATACGTTTTTTTAAAAATTAAAATATCAAAAACTTTGCATGATTTACGATACTGATGACGCAACATCACAATCTGTGAAAAGGATCTATAATAGACATCGCGTTACGACAGGAGTTCAGAGCAGCGGGTCGATCTCGATCGCACGACACCATTATTGCACAGCGCTGGGAAGAAACCGCTTGAATTCACAGAATTAATAACATCGCTGTAAACTCTTGTGAGAAGCATTTACATTCGTTGCAGAATTCTCTGTTAAACCACAGGTCATATCAAACAGCCCCGACGTGGAAACTGTTTAATCTGATATCTGTGGTTTAACAGATATAACTTGTGGCAGTAATGTTTTCTAGTGCTTTTAAGTGCTTCACACAACTTTTCCCAGCACTTCAAAGTTTTATATATTGCCCATATGTTATTTAATATGATGTCCAAAACATTATTTGTTCATCCTTCATAGTTTGTCCCCATTTATAAAACTAAAAGTTTCATGATGTAGAAAAGCAAACACTTATTCAGAAATAAAAAAGACAATAAATTACCGGTAGTAGATGCTGCAGAGGAGTACTTATTGGCTTATTAGCCATTTCCACACCCTAATATTTTTAATATTTATTAAATATAATAATAAAATAAAAGTTAATATTATCTGCATCTCAACTCAAGCTCAGTGCTTTTCTGTCAGCCCTCACAGTGCTGCCAAATCAGGGGCTGGTGCCACCGTAGAACTTAACGGCACTGGTGCTACAGCCCTCAAATGTTAGTCTGGAGCCCTGCAATGGTTCTCGAGGTCAGAAAAGTAATAATGATGTTAAAATATATGCAAGAAACATCTCATGGATGCACTGGGACGCATCCTCAGTGATGTATCCTGGGATCATTGGGTGTTTCGGGTCTCGAAACATCATACACCCTCGCCCAGGCGACCCAGCCGGGGTTGATCAAGCCCCAACTTGGGTCCCAGTAGCAGTCCACAGATCCGCCCTCTTAATCCAAAGCCACCTTGTGGCCTTCTCTGCGACTTCGCTCGCGGATTGAACAGCCCTCTTCTTGGCCGCCCCTGTAACACCCAAACGACTGAGGTCTTTGCAAAATGATCATCCTGCAAAGCCTCTACAGCTGACTTCTATGGGCTAACAGGAGGTTCTCCAGCCTCTCTCTCTGCACTCCTCCACCAGTTCCTGGTACTTAGCGCATTTCCTCTCATTAGCTTCCTCAATATGCTCTTACCAGGGCACCGTAAGTTCCAGCATGATCAGCTGTTTTGAAACCTCTGAGGTAACTATCATGTCTGGGCGGAGACTTGTTGTTGCAATATGCTGAGGGAACCTCAGCTGTTTTCCCAGGTCGACCTGCAGCTGCCAGTTCGAGGCATTGTGGAGGAGGCCTGTTGTTAATTGTGGGTGCGCCCGGGGTTTCTCTCCAGCTTTAATGAAAGGGACTGCCTTCTTTGGAGCATGATGGTTCTTGCTGGTGCTGATGGCTGAGGCTAGCTCTCAGCAATTGCATTAAGCACCTGGTCATGGCGCCAACGATAGCGCCCATCAGCCAGAGCCTTTGGACATCTGCTGAGGAGATGTTCTAAAGAGCCTCTTCCAGAGCAAAGAAGGCAGGAAGGTGTCTCACTCTTCCCCCAGACATGGATGTTCGCTGTGCTTGGCAGGGCATCGTAGGCAGCTTGTACCAGGAAATGGACCCGATGGAAATCTGCCTGCAAGATGTTTGCCCAGGTGATCCTGCACTGCAGTGTACTCTCCAACTTAGTCGACGCTCCCTGCTGCCGGAGTCCCGCCGCCCTGCTCACTCGCTCTTCCTCCACGCCTGCTCAGACATCTCCCTGGAGTAGATGGTGTCTTTCCTTGCCACGGGCCTGGCTAACCAGAGTCTTTGGAAAGTAGCACAAGCCCGCTCTGCCTGTCGCCACAGTGCCCACTAGTGCCTTTTGTCTCAGGCGTGACCCTGCCACCTCCACTGCTTTCCCAGCCTTCCATTTCCCAAAGAATGTTGTCTGTTGTATATTTTCACTGCAAAACAACAAGAAATGCTGTAAATATTGCCACAAATTTTGAGAAATGCACCGCAAATTCAGCCATTTTAGGCTGCAAAAATAAGTCCTGTGAAATCCTGGAAGGACTGTTTAACAGTCACACGATTGACCTGACAGTCTGTATGTGTTTTCCCACCTGCAAAAGGTCCCTTGTCTTGATTAATTTCAGGGTACAGGGTAGTGATTATGATGATGATGATGATGATGATGATGATGATGATGGCAGATGAGGAGTGGGCAATGGTGTATGATTTAAATCTGGTCATGGGCTGTGCCCAATGTTTGACCCTAATCCTCTAGCAAGCAGAATTATGTTGTGTGGGATTAGTGAGATTTTCCCTTTCCTGTGTAGGACATCCACTCTTTATAATGATGGCCCAGCAGCAGGTCAAACCAACTGGGTCTGATGAAGGGGATGGACCAGAGGGCGGGGCAGGGGTACGAACACATGGAGGAAGTATATGAATCATGCTGCACTTGCTGGAGCTCCATATTAGATCATGCAGAAAGTTTCTCCTCCTGTACCATATAAATGCTGCATGAATATTCATCATAGCAGGTTCAAAATCTATTATGCAGTATAGGCTGGTGCAGAAATACACCAGTAGAACATGTTTATCCATATGAGCATGATTCAAAAAGATCTGATCTATTGCTCAATTCTTTCATGCTAATAAGCTACTCTGATGTAGAGGGAGAGTAACTAAAAGTAACAACACTACTTACTTTCATTTGCATACATGCGTTTTTCTGTTGTCTGTGTCGCTGTTTTTGGCCCTGTTTCCACCTGGTATTAAGATGTGTTTTTGGTCGATCGGATCACAAGTGGACAAGGGAGACACATACGCATTTTCATCTGGTATTTTAATCCATCTCTTTTGTTCACTTTCAACCACTTCTGTCCTGATCTCTTCACGGGGAGGGTCTATGGACGGGTAAGTGTATGTTTTTTTTTTCAGATCTTTTGATCTAATGAACAAAATAAGTTCACGCAATTTACATATGAACACGCCTTGAGACAACGGAAAAACACCGCTTTCGTTTCTGCTCTGATAGCCGCAAAATCACAACGAACGCTCTGAAGAAATCAGGAATGATGAGAGAACATTGTGCTTGGTACATTTTTTTTCGTCTTCAAACCAGACTTGGGTTTTCAGCTGACAGTTTAAATCCCGTCTGGCTAGCGCGTTTCCCATAATGTTTACACCTCTAGTCAGTATAGGTGGAGAGTAGGCGGTCTTTTGTGGCTGTTTGAACACATTTGACCACATGAGCATCTACACTACGAAAGCCATCTGATCGAATGCATTTTCGATTACCTCTGGAAGTGGTTGAAAGTGGACAAGCTCAAAACGTTTTAGACCCCGTTTACACCTGTATTTATTGTTGTCCACTTGTGATCCGATCGACCAAAATGCATCTTAATACCAGGTGGAAACAGGGACTTTAACGGTGTAGATTTTTTTAGTAACAAGCAATTTTTTCCAATAAATGGGAAAAGATACACTGTGCTTTTGTTATGTTTCATTGCATTGGCACCAAGCTCATTTTTCCAATGATTGGGAAATCGACACATTTTTTTTATTTTGTCATATTACATTGCACCTTGCAGCATAGATTCATTTGTCTTATATAGGCTATATATATATATATATATATATATATATATATATATATATATATATATATATATATATATATATATATATATAATTTTCATATTGAAAACAGTTTTTTCTGATTAATATTTTTGTGGAAACTGTTAACTAAAATTCAGCTTTGCCAATCACAGGAATAAATTCTACTTTGAAATATATTAAAATAGAAAACAGTACTTTTAAATTTGTAATATTTTACAATATTTTACTGTATTTTTTGATCAAATAAATACAGCCTTGGTGAGCCTAAGAGACTTCTTTCAAAAAGAATTTTAAAAAAATGATTCCAACACAATATGTGGGAACACAAGAAAAATCAGAATGCTGTTAAAAAGTCACATATGTCTGTCAACACTAATGAATCAAACTGTTTAAATGGGTAAGTAAATACATCCAGTACAAGTCAGGTCAAGCCGAAAGCCTCGAGTTAGTGAAACAACAACAGTGTTTACGGCATCTGCTTTATTCACATGTGAGTTGTGGGAGGTTTTTTCATCAGGCTTCAGGCAATTCATTGTTCTTAAGTACAGACTATGCAGCACTTCCATATGGCAAACCCTGAAGCACTTTGGCACACACACACACACACACCTTGCCAGGTGAGAGCACTGCAGTCGGTAAACAATATGTGAAGAATAGTGATGCATTTCCCTTTCATGGGTTGAATGATAGATAGATAGATAGATAGATAGATAGATAGATAGATAGATAGATAGATAGATAGATAGATAGATAGATAGATAGATAGATAGATAGATAGATAGATAGATAGATAGATAGATAGATAGATAGCATTTTCATCACACTGAACCAAACCCATCCGTCATTAATAAAGACCCCCCCCCCCATCAGCAACTCCATCTGCCAAGCCCAATTCCTCCTCCCTGATGTGCATTCCTGTTTTCTCTACAGTATCTCTCCTTCCATCTCTCTCTCCCTCTATCACAAACAGTAGCTGCTCCCTCACGGCAGCTCTGGCACATGTGGGAGTGAGCGAGGAGCAGAGGTAGGGATGGACGCTACCATTGTGAGTCGCTTGGGCGTGTTCTGGGAGCTCCTCCTACATTGATCGGATCGGGAGGAGGGACGGAGAGTGCGAGTGAGAGCGCTCGCATCCTAATCTTCCTGTTCAGCATCTCTGCTGGCTGTCTGGATGATCCCTCTCTCTTATGTTTGAACACAGGCTGTCATTACCGGATACACAGCTTTTTGGGGGATTTCAAATTTTTACATTTTTAAAAATAGAGGGACTATTTTGGTGCATAATTTAACGGTAAGAAAGTTGATTTGTTTCTTTGTGTATTGTGTACTAGATATAGAGTGATATAGTGTGTCAAATGGTTTTTTATGTTTTGTTTTGCCATGAAAGTCCATAACAGAGGTTGCAGTGGGGGTTTCTGCAGAGTAAAAGTTTATGAAATATTAAAGGGAAGAACCATGTTTGAAGCTCACAGAGGCATGAAAACTAAGCTTCACTGCACAGAAAACTCAGCTAAAGGGAGTTTTTCTTTAAAATCAACTGTAACCGAAGACACTGAAGCATTCAGGTGATGCTTCCATTTATAGAATGAATCGATAAGAGTCTGGTTGCTGCCTAGTAGATTTTGGAAGCAGTTACATAATCAATACACAGTGAAAATATTTCTCCCGCAGAGACTAAGTGATGCAATAATCTAATATGATAAAGTGCACAATCGTCACCACTTTCGGAAAGCAGAACATTCATCAATCGCGAAGAGAAGTTGTGCTGGAAGCATTATGAAACTTGCTTTTTCAGATTACTTAGATCCTCACAGAAATGAAGAGTGATATGCTGGCCTTCTCTTTTTGACATGAAAAGCATCATTAAGTTTATGAAAATGAGATGTGCAATGATGCAAACGTGTGAACTGATTAAATTATAAAATTGATGTTTTGATGTATCACTTTCAGCGCACTCCACCGTGTGTGTGTGTTTTTGTGTTCAAAAATGTGTGGGTGAATGCAAGTTAATAGTGTGTATTTATAAATTGTGTGCGTACTAGCTGTGTACTGAAGGGTGGGGGATCTCCTTGCAATGGATAAAAACATATGCATTATTTATATCCTCTAAATGTCTCACGGGCACCAGAAGCACCATTATAGCCTTTCTCAGATGCAAAAACTGTTCATTAAACACCCATGGAGAAATTAGTTATGTAGTAAATATAGTATTGTATGCTACATATAACTGCAGGTGAATTTATTCACGTGTTCAACTTAACCCAAAATCTAGAAATCTAGCAAATCTAGAAAAAATTGTTTCCAACTCACACTCCCAGATATCTTTGGATCGTTAGCAGTCTTCTGTGGCTTTCAAACTGCTCCTCTGTGGATTTCTGGTGATCAAAGGCAGAAAACATGTTATAAAAATATGACTTGTTAGAGGCACCTCACGGCGAGGGAGTACAGGCTGAAAACAAAATCTTGGAAACTGCTTTGAGTTAGCAGTAGTACTACATCAAATTTGGATCAGTTTTTGCTTCATAGTGTAAAATGTTCCTCTGCCAGAAACGAGACTAAAGCTCCATAGAAGAGATGGCAAATATTCCGACTTTTAAAAATAGCACACAATTCCCAAATGGAACGTCTCTCATTTCCAAAAAGCAAAAAAAATATTGCTTTTTAATGAATATTTTGTGGGGGTTTTTAAAAAAAAAAAAAAAAAAAAACAAGAGGAGCCTGAATGTACTAGCATTTACCAATGAGATCATGTTATACAATCTACCTAAACTGGGACTTCACACTCAATTTCACCTCACAAGTGGACAACAATTTTCATCTGTCTTTATCTAATGGTCATATTTTTAATCATCTGTAACTAAGCTACATGGACGGAATTGAATGTGAGCATGTGCAGAGAGTGGAGCTCTGTTTTTTCAACCTAGCGTTGGCAGTTAATGTAATGCCAATTTTGCACTCCTGCAGTTGCCTTGTGTTTTATGTTTGCGAGAGAAGCTTTTTTCTAGATGATAAATCTCAAGAGGGAAAAAATCGGAACAGAATGTCCCTGAAAAACATGCTATAATGTACTACAACTCTTTTTCTTCAACTCTTCCTCCGTTTGAACCAGCTTCCTGAAACCATGAGGATTAACCTCTGACTTAGGTGTCAGAGTCGACATTGAAGCACAAATAAACGTCACAAATGGAATTAAAAATAAGCAAAACATATATGCAATAGTAGTCAGCCATAGAAGAAAATGTTGCTGAATTGAGGAAGTGCATGGATGTCTGCAGACTCTTTAATATTTTACTAGAGCTCTGCTCACAGCAGGGTTCTCCCTAATAGATCAACATGGCGGCTTTTCACCCTGAGCCTCTGTGATTTATTCCCTTTGTGCTGCTTTTTTTAATTGAATAACTATGCATTTGAACAGGCATTTTTTGCCTATTGATGAACTCTTTGGTTTCAACTATGAAAATCCATTTGAAGAGGTTGAGCCTCCATGTTTAATCTTAGGCATGTGTTGTGGTGTACATTTGGTTGAATCGTGCATGAGTTTAAAGGTAGTTTAAATTTTTTTTAGTTTGCAGCTCCATTGTTACAGTAAACATGCACAACGTTCTTGAATGAATAATTTATTAGATGCACGCTGATTTGTTATTGTAGGGACAACGACTTTACATTTTCACGCCCCTAAACATGACGAACTGTGATTGGTTGCGTTACATGTCAGTCAAACGTCCTCTCGGGCAGTCCTTGGCTAATGAAAGCTGCGACAGAGTTCAGACCTGTCTGAAAGTCTGTCTACACGAGACTACTGTCATTCTGACTATTCTGGCTATACATAACACCCACTTTTCAACATACAAATAGTTTGCAATTGACAAAATAAAGCCTTATTTTTTGTGATTTTTCTATTTGATTAAATATCGCATCAATCCCATCAATTCGCCAAAGTATAAAATAGTTACATTTTCTAATGTGATGAGATTGGACTATGAGTAAGCCATTTGTATTTTGATGTCTCAAAAAGTTGTAAACCCAGTGGTGTTTTCAAAACATTGCTTTATTTGTTTGAGAAGCCAGACATAGCAACAGGCTCCACCAATAGCATGAATTTGGGGCGGGGCCAGTTGTTTGTTTGGCCAATGAAAGATAGAGGGGGTGGAGTGTTGCAATAGAGTGGTGCAGCGATGACTTCCAAACCTGGAAGACTAATTCACCAGTGGTTCCCACAAGATTTCTGTAGGTTTTCAATTTCTGAGTAAAATAATGCCTGTGGTAAACATAAGTTGACAATACTTGGACATTTTGTACTCTCACAATCTAAATGTTGTTATCTAGTTAATACATACGTTTTTGTAAAATGTGTGTTTTTTCGATATGGGTGTGTGTCATTTATGTTGTAGGACAAAACATCCAAGTATTGTCAACTCATGTTTACCACAGACCTTATTTTACTTATAAATTGAAAAAATCCATTATAAAACCCCATAGGAAAATCTCAAGGGAACCAGTGGTGAATTAGTCTTCCGGGTTTTAACATCATCCATGCACCACTCTATTCCATTTGTTGAAATTAACAGAAATAACTTGTTTTATCTTGTGTCCAATACCAGAATGATGAAATTATATTTCACAGAAGCTATACTCGCCAATCTGTTCAGTTATTTCCTGCACGGCCATGTAATTTCAAAGACAATGCTAATTTTGTGGTCCAAGTGGAGCACATTCAGAGACTACTGATTGTTCTTTAAAAATATATAGCTGTAATCAGAGTGGATAAAATATCTCATGTTAACTATAGACTCACTCTCATTCACCTACCATTTAAAGATAATTTAGGCCTGGCAAAGGGTATCATTTGGTTAATGAAACGAGGACATTTTGTGACCCCCATCATGTCAAGAAAATCAATAAGACTTAGCGTGTTCCGCTAATAGAGACCTCTGGTTGCCATAGTGTTGTGATACGTGATACAGTGTGTGATTCACACCTGTTTATCTGCACTAAATCTCTATGAAAATTAATCTAGACTTAACACTGTAGTTGTTTCAGTTAACACATGCTATGCTGCAAATGCGTCTGCTATTGGAGATCTTGATAACCCTTCACCCAGCATGTTTTATGTGTGCGCTTCTGAATTGCAAGGAACGGGAATCAATCAATAACTTTAAATTTGAAGATGCACACATTACTAATGTGTGCATCTCCAAGCTCAAAAATAGACGTGGGGGAGACGTGTGTCTCCTCTTCAGCTTAATGGAACTCTCAGATTGTATTTATCTCTCCTGATCTGTCTATGTGCTTGTGTGTGATAGTATTAAAAGCATGTTATTGAATGTGTGGCTAGCACAAGATTAAAGATGGAGAATATTGTAGGTTTTAAAATGCATGTGCATGTAATTCAAGCTTTTATTGTAAGGTATTAGATTTAACCTTTTGATGCATGGCACCTATTACAGATCTTTCAGGATGTGATGTTTCATCCAAACCACAATGAGTGATGACCTTTGAACTCTACCTATAATTGTACCTATATACCTATATACCTATATGACTGTCCGCTTTATATAAAGTAATGTGTGTATGTATATACACACACACACACACATACATATATATATACAAACCCGATTCCAAAAAAGTTGGGACACTGTACAAATTGTGAATAAAAAAGGAATGCAATAATTTACAAATCTCATAAAATTATATTTTATTCACAATAGAATATAGATAACATATCAAATGTTGAAAGTGAGACATTTTGAAATGTCATGCCAAATATTGGCTCATTTTGGATTTCATAAGAGCTACACATTCCAAAAAAGTTGGGACAGGTAGTAATAAGAGGCCAGAAAAGTTAAATGTAAACAGCTGGAGGACCAATTTGCAACTTATTAGGTCAACTGGCAACATGATTGGGTATAAAAAGAGCCTCTCAGAGTGGCAGTGTCTCTCAGAAGTCAAGATGGGCAGAGGATCACCAATTCCCCCAATGCTGCGGTGAAAAATAGTGGAGCAATATCAGAAAGGAGTTTCTCAGTGAAAAATTGCAAAGAGTTTGAAGTTAACATCATCTAGAGTGCATAATATCATCCAAAGATTCAGAGAATCTGGAACAATCTCTGTGCGTAAGGGTCAAGGCCGGAAAACCATACTGGATTCCCGTTATCTTCGGGCCCTTAGACGGCACTGCATCACATACAGGAATGCTACTGTAATGGAAATCACAACATGGGCTCAGGAATACTTCCAGAAAACATTGTTGGTGAACATAATCCACCGTGCCATTCGCCACTGCCGGCTAAAACTCTATAGGTCAAAAAAGAAGCCATTTCTAAACATGATCCAGAAACGCAGGCGTTTTCTCTGGGCCAAGGCTCATTTAAAATGGACTGTGGAAAAGTGGAAAACTGTTCTGTGGTCAGACGAATCAAAATTTGAAGTTCTTTTTGGAAAACAGGGACGCCATGTCATCCGAACTAAAGAGGGCAAGGACAACCCAAGTTGTTATCAGCGCTCAGTTCAGAAGCCTGCATCTCTGACGGTATGGGGTTGCATGAGTGCATGTGGCATGGGCAGCTTACACTTCTGGAAAGGCACCATCAATGCTGAAAGGTATATCCAAGTTCTAGAACAACATATGCTCCCATCCAGACGTCGTCTCTTTCAGGGAAGACCTTGCATTTTCCAACATGACAATGCCAGACCACATACTGCATCAATTGCAACATCATGGCTGCGTAGAAGAAGGATCAGGGTACTGAAATGGCCAGCCTGCAGTCCAGATCTTTCACCCATAGAAAACATTTGGCGCATCATAAAGAGGAAGATGTGACAAAGAAGACCTAAGACAGTTGAGCAACTAGAAGCCTGTATTAGACAAGAATGGGACAACATTCCTATTCCTAAACTTGAGCAACTTGTCTCCTCAGTCCCCAGACGTTTGCAGACTGTTATAAAAAGAAGAGGGGATGCCACACAGTGGTAAACATGGCCTTGTCCCAACTTTTTTGAGATGTGTTGATGCCATGAAATTTAAAATCAACTTATTTTTCCCTTAAAATGATACATTTTCTCAGTTTAAACTTTTGATTTGTCATCTATGTTGTATTCTAAATAAAATATTGAAATTTGAAACTTCCACATCATTGCATTCTGTTTTTATTCACAATTTGTACAGTGTCCCAACTTTTTTGGAACTGGGGTTATATATATATATATATATATATATATATATATATATATATATATATATATATATATATAGCTATGGAAAAAATTAAGAGACCACTTAACATTGATTTCTGAACTTGGAGTGGTCTCTTAATTTTTTCCATAGCTGTATATATATATATATATATATAAAATAAACAAAGATATGACATCCAAAGTATGTAAGGTAGTACAACTAGATGTCTTTTATTGAATCCAAAAGGTTTTAATTATATTTTGCAACATATAAAGGTATTTTAAAGATTTTGTCAAAAGTGTCAAAAGTTCATTCAGTTTAACCGTCCAAAGGCCAATACAGCCATTTCATTTGTGAAATATCTTAAAATATCTTAAAATAATAAATGTATATGTTTTTTATTCTGGCATGATTTGATAACATCATATATCAACATAGTGCAAAATGGTATTAAAATTATGTGTAGAAATCGTTGTTTTGTTATGAGAAAGAATGTCCGGAAAAAATAATTTCATTGATGTCATTCGGAGTAACCAATATAAAGAGACCATTTTGGATCAAGTCATGTGGTCAATATCATGTGACAGGATGTGACATCATTCAGACACCTGCAAAGGACCACATGGTCATGAAGCAAAGTAACTAACTAACTCTTAACTATTTGAAAAATTCATGTTTTCAGTTGCTCATACGCATGTCCCGAAACATCAGGTCATTCGGTACAAATTCTGGTTAAACCGAATGACTTTTTTGGTGACAAATTTTGACCATCTTGTAAAAAATGACAAAAGCGGTATTAATTGGTTATAAAAACCACAATCTCATTGTTAACACTTAATAAAACTTCATTATGTTTTTTTACACTTTTAAAAACTTTATTTATTTATTCATTTTGGGGAGTAAATTCAATATTATATTCAGTAAAGTTAAAAGATTTTTTTGAGCATTGAGCATGAATTATTAAATTAATTAATAAATATATTTATTAAATCATGATTATTATATCATGAGAATAATTCATGTATTTATTTATTCTCATGATTTAATAAATGAATGATTTAAAAATGCAAATCCCAGTCAAATCCAGATGTCTGAAATGATCTGGGTCTTTACACTAATTAATTAACTAACGAATATGACAATTAAACCTTGTATATGCAGTGAAAACAACAGAGTGACTCTTTTATGAATAGTGCATACAGCACAGTATAATATTACTGAATTATGTAAATATATGTCTTTATGAAACTCATTGTTTTTTGTGCATTACTGCATGATTAAAGGGAGAGAAACTGCACACGGGAGCAGGAAAATAGGTGCATACGTGAACTCAAAGCAGCGGTTATGTAACACCCAGCTGGCTGTTTCATCTAGGGAAGCTGAAGAAGGGAGTGCTGGGTGGGGTTGTGTGGAAACATACATCAACACGCACTGTGCTGCTGTGTATGCCGCCGCTGTTAACCAGGATGCAAGCTTCTCACCAAAGTTAATAAATAATTTTATTTTTTCTCTAACTTTTATTTTTATATTATATTAAAATTATTTTACGTTTTTTTACATTTAAATATTAGACAAGTTTTATACAGAAATAATGCAATTAAAAAATATAGAAAATTTAATGTAATACAAACAATAAAATTAACTAAAAAAATAAAGACATACATTTAAAAAAAACAGGATGACAATGAAATAAGTTATTAGATTTCAACCCATTTTATTTCCGTAATGTATTTCTGAGTGAAACTCTGTAGTCAACAAAAAAAACTGTAGAAGGGACTTGATGTTATCCAGTGAGAATTGATTGCATCATGAAAAGTGGGTGTTGGAAAGTCGCTACAGAGGAAGAACAAGTTATTAAATTTCAATAAACGATTAAAAATCTAAACTATATTCTTCTTTGCAGTAAAGACTGATGAATATTTACAGGAAGATCATGAATGTGCATCATGAAAGTAAACTGTGTTAAATTTTGATTTCATTTTGATCTCATTAGCGCAACCCAATCTCACGGCAATTAGCACATATTTTACAAGGTGGCTAATTCGTACGAATTCGTATGACCTCACTCGTACGAATTCGAATGTTTTATGCTAAATCATACGTATTTTACGAGTTGCCAAATTCGTATGAATTCGTATGAATGACCTACCCCTAAACCTACCCGTCACTGGGGTTTAGACAAATTGTATGAATTCGAACGAATGAGGTCGTACGAATTCATACAAATTAGCCACCTCGTAAAAAAATACGTACAAACGGGTCATGAGATGGCGATGCATTAGCGATGTTTCCATCCAAAGTTGCGAATTTAAAGGTGCAGTAAGCAAATTCTGAGAAACGCTGTTAAAAGTTAATCGGACCAATCACCAAAACACGCTTGTAGCCAATCAGCAGTAAGGGGTGTATACACATAAGGGGGGAGGTACCTGTATAGCATTTTTGTGAATTCTGAGGCGGAACTATCAAGATAGGGGTGTGATCCTTTTGGGTAGGGGCGTGTTTGGTTTGGTGATTTCAAATATCAACAGCGTTTCTCAGAAATCACTAACTGCATCTTTAACTTGTGCACAAAAATTGGAATATTGCGTAAAACATTTGCGAATAATTCCTGGGAAATTGGCACAAAATATCTGCAATAAAAATGGAAGTTACTGCACTCAGGGAAGCCACTTTTTTTCATACATCTTAAATGACTCGTGTCTCAGAGCACACCGGCTAAACACGATAAAACGCTGTCATGTTATTCTGCATTCGGATGCCTGGTGTTTGGGAACGCAATCGTGTGAGATGCTTCTGGGAGGGAATTGAAACAAATCATTCTGATGATAGACTTTGGCTCAGACATTTCAGAATGATCAAACCAACATTTGCTATGCTGTGCACTGAAACTGATCCGCTGGTTAGTCCGGTTATCCAATCACATCCAGTGTTGAGGCAAAGTCACATGAGTTTTTTATTGTTGTGTTGATGAATTTATACAGTAAATGTGTTTCCATCATAGTTTATGCACATATCTTCTTATCGGATAAGTGTTTTTTCTGTGCGATATCCCAAAAGGCGCATAAAAATAGGTGGATGGAAACATGTCTGTGTGAGCGGCTCATGAAACCAGTCAGTTAAACAAAAAACAAACAGGAATAGCTTTGTTTCACAGAAGCAGACTGTCATTTCCTCCTCAAAGTGAGCAAAGATAGTCTCTATGCCATACTTTATCAATGATGAGAGACGCTAGCTGCAATCAGCTGTCTACGGCAATGATAAAATGCGGTGAGACAACGGAGAGACAGGGAACAGATAAATCCTTTTCTCATGTCATCTATGCACTCTTGCTCCGAGAGACGGAGAGTAATCTAAAGCCATTCGTGGCCAGTGGACAGAATAAAATTTCCGCAGTATTAAGCAGGATTAAATTGCAGCTCTCATCTGTCATGACGACAACTGATCTCACAAACTGATTCTCTGTTATTTTCCCCTTACACACCCCTACCATCTCAGAGATAAAGGTCAGTGATAATACAGATAATTTACTGACTTGTAGACATTCGGGATGAATGCTCTGGACTTCTTTCAAGGGCCTTAACCACTATACATTGACAGATTCTTAAACTTTTAAAGGGATAGTTCACCCAAAAATGAAAATGCCATCATTATTTACTCAACCTCATGCCTTTCCAAACCTGTTTGAGAGTTGATTTCTTCTGTATTCATCTCTTTTTTCCTTGCAATAAATAGGGACTAGAATTTCAAAAAGACTTAAAAGCATCATAAAAGAAATTCATAAGATTCATGCACTATATTTAGTAAATAAACTGAATAGGCTGAAATTTATAGAGATCCACCATAATCTCCTTGACATGAAAGCTTGTTTCCGCCATGAAATAAAAAAAGGTAATTGCGACTTTTTATCTCACAATTCTGCCCTTTTTCCTCAAATTGCAAGTTTATATTTCACAATTTTGACTATTTCTTTTTCAGAATTGCAAGATATAAACTCGCAGTTGCAAGTTATAAAGTCAGAATTGTGAGATATTGTCACATGTCTGTTTGTTTTGGACTCTTTGTTTGAGTTTTCATTGGTTCCTGTTGTCCTTTGTTAAGTTCCTGCCACTCGGTTTCCATGGTCACCATCATTATTAGTTTATGTTTATCAGCTGTTTCTTGTTAATCACCTTGTTATCCACAATACTTAAGTTCCTGCATTTCTGTTGTTCTTTGTCTGGTTTTGTTAGTGTTCTGTGTGTAAAACTCTTCATGTTTTGATTTATGCCTTTGGAGTTATTATGTAAGATATTATTCTCCCTTCATCATCGTGTTAGTGTTGGATTATCTACACAGCAGTGTGACAGAAGACCAGACCTAAACAACTAAAACTAAAATGGGCATTCTCCTCACCCCGGTCAAACCCGCTGACCGTCTGCTCACCCCTGCTCACATCCAGGATGGCCGCTCGACTGAGGAATATGTGGAAGAGTTCCTCAAGCTTTCCCACCTCGTCACCTGGAATGATGAAACCCTTAAGACTGTGTTTTGGTGTGGCTTAGATGACATCTGTACCAGCAGGTTCCAGCAGCAGCTACCACATGCTCTCTGGTCCAGTATATTTGTGTTATGGGTGAGTGGTTCTTTCCTCCCAGTCGGTGAGGTTGATGAAGACACCACCACTACTCAACCACAGTCACCCTTGGTCATTCTAGAATCGCATCTTAACATTGGCACAATTCCAGAGCCTCTTCCCAAGATGGCTGCCATTCCAGAGCCTTGTCCTAAAATGGACACCAGTCAAGAATCTCATCTTAAGATGGCCGCCGTTGAATCTGAGAGGCGACTCCCTCGTCCCGCGTCCCGAGGCGACTCCCTCGTCCCTCGTCCGCTCAAGAGTCTGCTCCAACCCATAAGCATGCTCTAGGGTCCATTCCAGCCCAGAAGCCATGCCTGAGCCCTCAGTCAAGATGGCCGCCGTTAAATCTGAGCTCTCGGTCAAGATGGCCACCATTGAATCTGAGCCCTCGGCTAAAACGGCCGCCACCGTGTCTATGACTCTGACTCCCTCCCTCGTCCCGAGGCGACTCCCTCGTCCCGCGTCCCGAGGCGACTCTTTCCCTCGTCCCTCGTCTGCTCAAGAGTCTGCTCCAACCCATAAGCATGCTCCAGGGTCCATTCCAGCCCAGAAACCCCTAGCTCCTCCCAAGAATTTTTTTTGGGGGGTGGGGGGTGGCTATACGTTTCCCATCATGCCTGAGCCCTCAGTCAAGATGGCCGCCGTCAAATCTGAGCCCTCGGTCAAGATGGCCACCATTGAATCTGAGCCCTCGACTAAAACGGCCGCCACCGTGTCTATGACTCTGACTCCCTCCCTCGTCCCGAGGCAACTCCCTCGTCTGCTCAAGAGTCTGCTCCAACCCATAAGCATGCTCCAGGGTCCATTCCAGCCCAGAAACCCATAGCTCCTCCCAATATTTTTTTTGGGGGGGTGGGGGGTGGCTATACGTTTCCCATCATCGTGGCTGGGCTCAAGGCCACGGAGGACAATCCTGGTGAACTGCCTGATCCGCCATGGTGCTCTGAACTGCCAGCTCCGCCCGGTCCCCTGAACTGCCGGAGCCACCCTGGAGGCTCCCTACCTGTCAGTACCGTCCTGTTCACCTACCCCGTCACCTCCAGGACATCAGGGTGCCCACCCCCCTCCTTGGTTGGACTCTTGTTCCGGGAGGGGGACGTTATGTCACATGTCTGTTTGTTTTGGACTCTTTGAGTTTTCATTGGTTCCTGGGTTCCTTTAAGTTCCCGCCACTTGGTCTCCATGGTCACCATCATTATTCATGTTTATCAGATTTTTCTTGCTAAGTAGTGTGGATAACAAGGTGATTAAGTTCCTGCTTTTCTGTTGTTTGTCCAGTCTCGTCAGTGTTCTGTGTGTAAAACTCTTCATGTTTTGATTCATGCCTTTGGCTTTATTAAAGGTATTATTTTCTCTTCATCGTGTTAGTGTTGGATTATCTACACAGCAGTGTGACAGATATAAAGTCAGAACTGTGAGTTATAAAGTCAGAATTGTGAGAAACTAGCAATTCTGAAAAAGTCAAATGAGTTTATATCACACTATTCTGACTATATAACTGGCAATTGTCCTTAAAGGTCCCGTTCTTCGTGATCCCATGTTTCAAACTTTAGTGTGTAATGTTGTTGTTAGAGTATAAATAAAATCTGTAAAATTTTAAAGCTCAAAGTTCAATGCCAAGCGAGATATTTTATTTAACAGAAGTCGCCTACATCGAACGGCCAGTTTGGACTACATCCCTCTACTTCCTTCTTTAATGACGTCACTAAAACAGTTTTTTGACTAACCTCCGCCCACAGGAATACACAAGAGTTGCGTTTGTAGAGTGTGTTTGTCGCCATGTCGTCGAAACGCTGTTATTTTCATCCCGCAGTCCAATCACCGGGTCTGATTCCGGCTCAAATTGATAGGGTAAAATTAAAGACGTTTACAATAACACTGAGTGCGTGCATCTCCACGTTATGGTAAGAGGCGTGACCTTTCCGTGCAAGGTTCGCTAAGCTGCTGTCGAATCACAACACAGGAACCGCTGGCACAATCAGAACTCGTTACGTATTTCTGAAGGAGGGACTTCATAGAACAAGGAAGTCATCAGCCCGTTTTTATGACAGTGGAAACAGCGGTATACAGATAAGTAAATTATGTGAAAAATACTGTGTTTTTTTACACGCGAAACATGAACACATGTTATATTGCACACTATAAACACAATCAAAGCTTCAAAAAAACACGAAAAACGGGACCTTTAAATCTCGCATTTCTGAGAAATAAAGTCAGAATTGTGAAATGCAAAAAAAAAAAGTAAATTATAAATTTAATTAATTTGCATAATTTTATGTAACTTGTATGTATTATACATCATTTAAATGTGAATTTTAGATAATTTTAAAATAAACCATATAGTTTACATATGTGTTTTAGATCATTTACATAATTGTATTTAAAATGGACAGCTGAAATAAAGTGCCTGTAGCATGTTTTGCATTAGTCTTGCCAGAGATGATGTTGTTGTTGTTGTTGTTGTTCTGAAAACTTCATTTGGTGCAGCCATCATCCTGCCGCCCAGTCTCTGACGTCAACGGCTCCTGGTTGGAGACTTGCAGGTTTTGGAGCCATGAAAGTGAATGAAAATCATGTCTGAATCTGTGTTCCTGGGGCTGTGATTCATATTTTATATTAAGCTTTTAAGGCAGATGCCTGGAGCTACACAGGGGTTTCATGTTCAGATCATGATGAGTTAACAGCAGGCTGTCGGTGTTTGGAGAGGCTGTAGTTTACCTCTTTCGGCTTAACCCACAAGTTTGACTCAATCAACGCTTTCAGCGAGAGCTAAATTAGATCATCTTTGCACTGGGTTAGAAATAGCATCTCTGTTAATGAAGATGTCACTGTCATCATAAGAGCTGTGGTCGCAGTAGCTTTGAAAGATGTGACATTTATGTTAACCACATGGGATTTTGACTGTGGTTTTGTTGTCAGCGGGTGTTTTCTTTGAACTTTGTCAAGTTTTTCTTCTTGTCCATGGAAATACATTATTTTTTCACATTTATCACTGTCACAGCATAGAGTATGTTATTAAATTATCCAGCTAAAATCTTCCGAAAACTGTTGGGGACCTGATTGAGCTGGTTTATATGTACAAATACAACAGTTAGTTCCGGTTCTCGAATCTTTTCAAGCCATGCAATATTCTACTAATATCACACGGAAACGGTTTCACAATTTGTATCACTCCACTTGTTTCTCCCGGATCTATTCACATTCTTTCACATAACAATGCAACGACTTCTACTCATAATTTTAATACCATTTTGCACTATGCTGATATGATGCCAGAATAAACAAATATATACATTTATTATATTTTAAGATATTTTAATCACAAATGAAATGGCTGTATTGGCCTTTGGACGGTTAAACTGAATGACCTTTTGACACTTTGAACAAAATTTATATCATTTATATATAATTTATAATATATGTATGATGGTTACGATGGTATGACCTATTTAAACAAACTACAGACTACAGCAACTTCTCTGTTACAAAATATTACCCCTCAGTGCTTATTTTAGGGTATGCTTTGAGAAAAATGAACCCCAAGTACTTGTTCATGCCCCAGATTCAAGTCCAAACCTGCAGAGTTAGAAAGATCCAATACCAAAGGGATGGACTGCACATAGCCTAGATACATGTATAATGTTTGGGAAAGTCAGCTTTGTGGTTCAGAAAAAGCAATGTAACAAGACAAAGAAACTCAGCAGTGCTGGTATGTTTCAGGGATTGCATCAGAACAAGACACTTACTAACTTATCTAAATGAGTAACAAGCATGAATATTGACTCGGGACAGATTTCAAACCAATTAGATTAACCTCATTTAGACCAATCTGTGTATTTGATTATGAGCAATTAGATTGTGTTTAACTGGGCTGTGCAACATTGTCAAAAAACCTGGATGTGCCACTAAAGGAAGAGAAATGAGCTGGCAGTTCCAAGGCTTTACCTGGTTAATTATTGGTTACGCCAGGTTGCAACAAGTGACCGTCTTACTGAGTGATTCATTGATCCATTCGACCAATATTTGTTGCTGATTCAGTCACGAACAAAACTCTTTATAAGTGACTCATTAATTATTAATCAAACAGATTTCTTCAGAAACTAAACAGGTTTCTATCTTTATGAGTGATTGAATAATTAATTCAAGTGATTCAAAAACGCTGATTCATTCATGAATTAATAGATGCCAATGTGTTGCAGCAAACCGTACTACAGAAGAGGATTAGGGCCAAGCAATAATAAAAAAATAAAACCATCTCGAGATTAAAGTTGTTAAATTTCAAGAAAAAACTCATTAAATTTCGAGAAAAAAGTCGAGATAAAATGTTGAGAATAAACTCATTAAATTATGAGAAAAAAGTCGTTAAATTATGAGAACAAATTCGTAATTTAACGAGTTTGTTCTTGTAATTTAACAACTTTTTTCTCATAATTTAATTAGTTTATTCTCAACATTTTATCTCGACTTTTTTCTCGAAATTTAACGAGTTTTTTCTCGTAATTTAATGAGTTTTTTCTCGTAATTTAATGACTTTATTCTCAACATTTTATCTCGACTTTTTTCTCGTAATTTAACGAGTTTATTCTCAACATTTTATTTCGACTTTTTTCTTGAAATTTAACAACTTTTTTCTCATAATTTAATTAGTTTATTCTCAACATTTTATCTCGACTTTTTTCTCGAAATTTAACGAGTTTTTTCTCGTAATTTAATGAGTTTTTTCTCGTAATTTAATGACTTTATTCTCAACATTTTATCTCGACTTTTTTCTCGTAATTTAACGAGTTTATTCTCAACATTTTATTTCGACTTTTTTCTCAAAATTTAACGAGTTTTTTCTCGTAATTTAACGAGTTTATTCTCAACATTTTATCTCAACTTTTTTCTTGAAATATAATGAGTTTTTTCTCGTAATTTAACGAGTTTATTCTCAACATTTTATTTCGACTTTTTTCTCAAAATTTAATGAGTTTTTTCTCGTAATTTAACAAGTTTATTCTCAACATTTTATCTCGACTTTTTTCTCTAAATTTAACAAGTTTTTTCTTGTAATTTAATGTTTATTCTCAACATTTTATCTCGACCTTTTTCTCAAAATTTAACTAGTTTTTTCTCGTAATTTAACGAGTTTATTCTCAACATTTTATTTCGACTTTTTTCTCAAAATTTAATGAGTTTTTTCTCGTAATTTAACGAGTTTATTCTCAACATTTTATCTCGACTTTTTTCTCGAAATTTAACAAGTTTTTTCTCGTAATTTAATGAGTTTTTTCTCGTAATTTAATGACTTTATTCTCAACATTTTATCTCAACTTTTTTCTCGTAATTTAACGAGTTTTTTCTCGTAATTTAATGACTTTATTCTCAACATTTTATCTCAACTTTTTTCTCGAAATTTAACCATTTTTTTCTCGTAATTTAACGAGTTTATTCTCAACATTTTATTTCGACTTTTTTCTCAAAATTTAACAAGTTTTTTCTCGTAATTTAATGAGTTTATTCTCAACATTTTATTTCGACTTTTTTCTCGTAATTTAATGAGTTTTTTCTCGTAATTTAATGACTTTATTCTCAACATTTTATCTCAACTTTTTTCTCGAAATTTAACCAGTTTTTTCTCGTAATTTAACGAGTTTATTCTCAACATTTTATCTCGACTTTTTTCTCAAAATTTAACCAGTTTTTTCTCGTTATTTAACAACTTTAATCTCGAGATGGTTTTATTTTTTTATTATTGCTTGGCCCTAATCCTCTTCCGTACTGTTCTGCTTTGGCATTTTGGAACTATTTTTTGTCAACGCAACAAAAAAGCTGACAATATTGTGTCTAAAATATAAGTTAATTAATATTAACTTTGTTTATTGGACTGTTGTATAAAAGCAATATTCTTCTAGATTTTCTGGACTTTCCAAATCCATCCGAGATCATTAGGCTTATATCAGTGAGATATAAAAATGATATGTATATTTCTGTAGCTATGTTATGTAACTGTTCTCTGTAGTTTAGTGTCCATATCTTTTTTTTTTTTTTTACCCCGATCAGCATGACTTTGTCAGCATTATGTAGTTTTCTCCTACATGCGAGAAGACCTGTCAATTTACTGTTGTTTAATCAAGTGTGTACATGGAAGAAACAGCGTTCCTCTGAATGGCCATGTTGTTGTATTTACATCAGACATTTAAAGCAGCTGTTTCACTAGGCTTTGTATTCCACTCAAACAAAACAGATATTGTCTGAGTAGAATGTGAAGATTTGCATTACATCTCTCAATGTATGTCTTGCACAACATACAAACAAATACATACATACAAACTTCCACTACCACGCACTTTTTAGAACAAAACCCCGCCCTATTTAGACTTCTCAGCTAATCTAATATTAGCAATGCTGAATATCTATATAGAGAGAGAGAGTTTCTCATTGGCTAGATTTCTGGTTGATTTAAAAAAAAATAATAATTGTGGGCCGGCCCCCTAATACTGTTTGCTGTTTACAGAGGCTAGTTTTGGGTGTTATTTCACAAGTATTTCAGTGATATCTCTCAGGTATGAGGAACTTTTTTTGCCTGGTATGTAAAAACTACTTAAACAACTTAAATTTAACTTTTGCAAAAGGGCATATTGAGACATATACGGCACATAATTCTATTCATAGGACATTGTGGGACACGCTGCATGGATGTTATAATATATAGTCAGGTCAGTGATGATCAGATGTATGATGAATATTAAGATGTAATAGGCTTTAGTTTTAGGTCCTGTCACCAAAAGCTGCACACACACACCATCCGCAATCCATGCAGTTTTGGTGACATTTTCCTCCATTTTTGAAGAGTGTTATATGAGGGCCGTTTGAAGAGCCTGTCATTCTCACGCTGTGCCATGTCTGTGATAATGAGCCTTAAAATATGATGAGAGGGAGAGATATCACATCAGCTCATTCACAGCAGTCTCCCTCCTATTTTGCTTATTTGTTTTGATCTTCTTCTTCTTTTTTTTTTTTTGTTCTGCCATCTTGGAAAATTCTGTAAAGGGCATTTTATGCATAAAGACAAGGTAGACAGGAGCAACTTTTCTGTGTTCGAGAAATATATTTTGCATATATGGGTAGTTTTAGGTAAAATTAAAAATACTATATTATATATATATATATATATATATATATAATTATCAGTTATAAATGATTAATTATATAATAATTTTGTATATTTTTCTTTCAATTTGTTATTATTAACATTTTATGTCTTTCCTAGTTCATTTTAAATTAATTTTAGTATAAATATTCCTCAATTAATGTGAGGGCATAAAAACAGCATGCATAATAATTATGAAATGATAAGCAAAATGCTGTTTTAGATGGAGTATAGTATGTCACACCCATACGTTTTTTTTTTTTTGTTTGTTTTTTTGTCAACTACCCATATGTCAACACCTATACTTTGTAATATAGGTTTGCTGCATTGCCAAATGCACCTGAATTGAACCGAGTTGAAAAGTTACCATCATCCACAATATTTCCCACAATGCATCATAATCCCAAACCACAAACCTTTCAGATCCTTTTCCTGTTGCGAGGCCTCCATCCTACCACTCAGTAACAGGTGACCCATCATCTTCCAAATATTTGACCATAGACCTAATTATATTTCCACGCTTCCCTGCTGGACACTGTGTCACCCTGCTCAAGCTGTGAATATCATTAGCTGAATCTACCAACAAACCAGAATCTTGTTATCCCCATGGATAATGAATGACGGGCTCCACGTGACAGAGTGTTATCCTGAATCTTTCATGGCCAGGCTTCTATGGTTTGACGCATGTGCTGTATATTTGGCTTGACGTGGGTGTGGTGCAGTGCACTGGAAGTGTCTTTTACCACGGCTGTCATCTTGCTGCAGTGTGTTTTCTCTCAGGGAAAGTTCTGAAGGCCCTGCCATGCATAAATCAGCTCTTTTGCTGTACACATCACTCACCTAAGATGGCACAGTTGCAATGCTATTTTTGAGTTACTAGCTCGTTCATTTTTTTCTCAGCTAATTTTCTACTTATTTGAAAATAGTGTGTATATTTGCAGTTATGTTTTGGGCCACTCGTGACACAGAAATAACATACTTCACCCTTAAGACCCCGATGTACTTCAAGCAAAATCGAAGAAAGAAATGGTGTGACTGGAATTTACAAACATCCACATCACATAGCAGATGCTTTCTTAACTGCTGTTTCTCACCACTGTCAATTTTGTTTTGTGTTTTTTTTTTTTATTGAATGTGAAAGAAAGCAGCACATATTTACATATCTAAACGTTGCTTTCAGAAGCATGGACGGTGTCCGGATGTTCGCTAACTGTAACGTATATCGCTGCATCGGGCATTTGAGGAAAATTGGGTTGTTGTAGCTCATTGTCTAGGTTAAGATGATTGGAAGTGCATAGGGAGCAATGACATTTCCTCTCTCAAGATCCATAAAGGTAATAAAAACACATTTAAATCAGTTCATGTGAGTACAGTGGTTCAATATTAATATTATAAAGCGACGAGAATATTTTTGGTAAATAATGACTTATATAGTGATGGCCGATTTCAAAACACAGGAAGCTTCGGAGCGTTATGAATCAGCGTGTCGAATCATGATTCGGATCGCGTGTCAAACCGCCAAACTGCTGAAATCACGTGACTTTGGCGCTCCGAACCGCTGATTCATTATGCTCCGATGCTTCCTGAAGCATTGTTTTGAAATCGGCCATCACTATATAAGTCGTTATTTTGTTTTTTTGGCACACCAAAAATATTCTCGTCGCTTTATAATATTAATATTGAACCACTGTACTCACATGAACTGATTTAAATATGTTTTTAGTGCATTAATGGATCTTGAGAGAGGAAATGTCATTGCTGGCTATGGAGGCCTCACGGATCGGATTTCAACAAAGATATCTTAATTTGTGTTCCGAAGATTAATGAAGGTCTTAACGAAGGTGAGTAATAAATGACAATATTTTCATTTTTTGGGTGAACTAACCCTTTAACAGAATATATATGCATTCAAACTTGCTTACCAAGTTTTAGTTTTAATTACTAAAGTTCTATCATTAAATAGAGCTTGATAAATATAATGCTTGATTGACTGAAGTTAAGAGTGTATGTTCAGATATTTAAAAAGCTGTGCCATTTTACAAAGATAAGCTGATTTGGTGGAATCAAATAGTACACTATATCAGTCTGGCATGCAAACTTAAAAAAATACTATTTCTATATATTAGAATATATATATTCTATTGACATTTCCTCAAGTATGCTTTCTTTTAACATTTATAATTAGCCTGATTAACAAAACAGTCATTGCCTTAACTCTCAAGTCCGCTTGATTGTCATAGAAACTATTGGCATTGTCATAGTAACTATTGCTCACAAAGTACAGCCAGAAATGTGCATCTTGTGTCGGTTTGCAAAGAGCCAAATGTCTCCTGCAGGCTCGATGGAAAAGGTATCAGATGAACCAGCGACTGATTCTTTTTGAGAAAAGCCCATCTGGAAACTCTGACCTTCACTTGTCTTTGTCAAAAGTGAATGAGCCACTTTGTCGCAGATGCCAGCAGGCTGAGAAAATGCCAAATTGCACATCTACCTCAGCGCAATCCTCTTCTGAACAATAAACAAATCCATTGTTATCCATGCAGGAGCTGAAAAACCAAAGTGAATCAATCTTGAATAAAAAGCCATTTAATGAGATCTAGCAGTTTTGCACAGCGCTGTGCCAGAATCGCCCCTCTCATATAATGCACAGATGGGGAGTAATGTTTAACAAGACATGGGAATTTGGAGGGGAGTGCGCTGCCTCAAATGATTGCAAATTGAATTTGCCCCAACAACAGTTTTCTAATAGGCCTTGTTTGGATCTGTTCCTGAGGGAAATCTCATTCTCTCTGTTGTTGATGACCCTGAAGAACATTCGCACACACTAAATGTGTTTTACTTTCAACCCTTTGCGTCTTTGTCTCCCATCACAATGATTAATAAAACAGGGAATCACTATTAATAGCATTCACAATATGTTCCTCTACTATAAGTGTCAGAAACAAGACTTCACACTGCCATCATTCGTGAATATTAAAAGTACAAGTCATACATGTTGTACTCATTGTAAATGAAAGAATAAGTGACTGAATATGTAAATAAAGACATGTAAATGTATGAATATATAAATGTAAAAAAAAAATGAATAAATGCATACTAATAATATCTAAATATTTTTACTTAACTATTCAATAAAGCTTCTAAAGTTGTCTTCCTACATGAGGTTCTTTCTAACTAAACCCATTCCAGTATTTCCCCATTATTCTCTGGATTTTGTCTTCACCAGGAAAGAAACTGTAAATTAGCAGCAGTATATAGCTTTATATAGTATAAAAGTATATCGGGACCTTAAGGGTGAAGTGTGTTATTTCTGTGCCACAAGTGGCCCAAAACATAACTTCAGAAATACTGACTAAAAAAATGAACGAGCCAGTAACTCAAAAATAGCATTGCAACTGTGCCATGTTAGGTGAGTGATGTTTATTGCAAAAGAGCTGATTTATGTATGGCAGGGCCTTCAGAACTTTCCCTGAGAGAAAACACACTGCAGCAAGATGGTATTCCTTGTGATTGTGATTTGTTTAAAAAGAATGTGAGCAATTTCCATCATAATGAATGTGACATTAGTCTTGTGTCTTTGCATTAATGTATTATTGCTAATGTGTTGTGTTTTGTCATACCTGTCAAAAATGCATGAATATAGCAATAATGAAATTCCTACCTGAATGTTAGAGCCATTGTGCAGTGATTAACACCAAAATTTGGTTGGCTAGCATGGTCCAGTTAGCAGCTGTTGCTAGTTGTTGATGTTGTGCAAGATTCTACCCCCAAGATGTAGCCATTTGTTATGCCTGTTAAAAAACATACCACATTTCACAATGTCTCCTCATAGATAATCAAAATAGCGTTTCCAGTTATCCATTTGTAGCACTAGTTACTAATCTAGCAGGCTAATTGGCTAGCAGCATGCTAAACTTGCAGTCTAATAGACTGCTGCAGTGATAACATATTTTTGTAGGCCAATCTGGAAGTTAGCATCATCTTGGTTGCTTTGATAAAAACCCAACAGAATATTTTTTAATTAAGTGCCTTTTGGATTCTTGCAGAGAATAAACTCTGTGACCAACAAAAGTTTATGATTCTCACACGTTTTGTTCACCATGATAATTTTCACAAATTAACACAAATATGTCTAATACAACTGCCAGAAGTAAAAAGCTAAACATAGGCTATATGGTTACATGACCGTTAAAGGTGCAACATGTAAGATTTTTGCAGTAAAATATCCAAAAACCACTAGGCCAGTGTTATATATTTTGTTCACTTGAGTACTTACAATATCCCAAATGTTTCCAACTATTTGTAAATTGTGAGAAAATTGCAATTTTAACCAAAGGTCCGGGACGTGTGAGGAGTCGCCTGTCAATTGCGTCATACCCGCGTTACCCTTTGCCTCGGTTTCTGGTTTTATTTTGTAGAAACCATGGAAACACCAAAGACGCTTTAATATATTACACGTTTTAATAGACAAGGGAGCAACTGTTTTGATATATTTATAGACAGAAAACTAATTGTTGTTATATAGCTCAACATGTTTAGTCTTATTGTTTAAATCTAATTTTCTTGATTTTTTGCGAGTATCATGCTTTACCATGCCTCAGAGAAAAACACTATTTTGTCAAGTAGCTAACATAGCATAATCAGATGCAGCTTTATTTTTACTAACAGTAATACAGCATTTTCTCCGTCATACAATATGTTTTAAAATGAATTGCATGCCATTTATCAACACAAGCCATCCAGTATTTAATATGATATTCTAAAATCGATCTATCTTACTGCAGTGTGTCTCAAACAAGTGTCTCACAGCAGCCACCGAGCGAACGCACAGAGTAACGTTACAACATCATTTTCAACACACTCAAATGTATCTAATATGATAAACAGAGCTGCGTTACCTCATACTCATGACCGGAAAAGAGGAAGCAGCGCCGGCGACTGTGTCATAATAAAAGTTCTGCTGCTCGTGAGGCGTGTATTGCACAGTCGCTCCAGCTGCCTCGCTCAGCTCCCACAACACTCGGTCCTGCTCTGCTTCATACTACAGTAATGTTAATAATCGCATCCATGAAGATGATTTCTTCCCGAGTCCTATCCCTATTCTTTTGCACCGGCTATGAGGTGGAGACCACGTCACAAGATTCCACGCTCAAACTTGGCATCATCAAGCTACGCCTTTGTTTTGAATAGGCCTCTAGTGACCTCTAGTGGACAGAAATCCAACATACTGCACCTTTAACTCTTTAGTTTTTTTTTTTTTTTTTTTTAAAACAACAACAAAAAACTTTTAGCTAAAAGTTTAGACAGAATAGTTTGCACAATTATAAACACAAGTGAACTAATGAGTATATCAGTTTTCCTGTTCAGAGGGATGACATTCAATATTCCCGACAACCTCTGTCATCTGACTTAACTACATGTTAGCAATGGCTTGTTAATCAGCTAGCATATGCCTTGCTAGTAGTGAATTAGCACTATGCAAGGCTAGTCAGCTAACCGAACAACAGATGTTTAATTTGACCATTTATAGCTTCTATTTAATAATATGATATGACATACTATTTAAAATTCATTAATTGTTGTATTTACACAGCACAACATGCATCCCAAAGCAATTTTGTAGTTTTTTTTTATTTTATTTTTTTATCAGGCACTGAGTATATTTCATTAAATTACATTAGACTTTTTTGCTGACTGCACTAAAAAGCATAAAATTGACTTTTTACCTTTGACATCAGCTCAGGATAGTTGCCAGTGAATGTTTTGGGGCTATAAATGAAAATATTAATGGCTAGCTCAGTTAGCCTCTTATAGACCACTGTAGCACAGATGCTCCTAACAATTTGTTTCATATTACTTTCGTGCTCTCTCCTCTCTGCTCTCCTGTCTAATTAAAGCAATAACAATCTCATAAATATAATTAATTTAAACAAATCCTAAGTGAATGAGTCTGACTATACGTATATATATCTTCATGTCTTCTTCATCAGTGCTAATTAATCTGGAACAGGCTCGTGTGTATGACCTCGTCATTCATTATACAATTATTCAAATCAGCAACTCAAAGGATGATCCCACTTGTACCCTCTCGCTCTGACCAAAGAAATTTAAATCAGCGTCCTTGTTTAACTGAACTAATAACCCGGACACCTTATTCATGAGTGTCTCAGCTAGCAACATTTCCTGTAATGAGTCCACAGACCTTAGGTAGTAGCAGATTGGATGGATGATATTAACATATGTATGGTGGAGTAGAGTACTCATCTACATTGTAATTCACAGTGTGTCTGCCTGCTGGTGATGTGAATATATATGGACCAGTGGGAATAAGATATGTACAGGATTCTTGCATAAATCCTCGCTTGTGGCAGAAAGACAGCTAGAATCGTGTCGAGTGAGACCGATCTCATTTGCTGCATTAGCAGAGACCCAAAAGGCTGTTGAATAAATGTGAAGAGGTCTCTGTGTCTTGTGACAGGCTTGGGTTTCATTCGTAAACACATTTGGTCAGTGTGAAACAAAGGAAGGGACATTTAATGCCGCATGTCGTGACATGCTTTACAGTAAAAAAAAAAGAAAAGACTGAGGAATACATGTTTAATATATTGTACTTATAGATACCATGACCTGTAATGAATATTGTGACATTATTATTATTATTACTTAGAGGATTAGTCCACTTTTAAATACACTTTTCCTGATAAATTTACTCACCCCCATGTCATCCAAGATGTTCATGTCTTTCTTTCGTCAGTCGAAAAGAAATGAAGGTTTTTGATGAAAACATTCCAGGATTATTCTCCTTACAGTGGATTTCAATGGCTACCAACAGGTTGAAGGTCAAAATTACAGTTTCAGTGCAGCTTCAAGGGTTTTAAACGATCCCAGACGAGGAATAAGGGTCTTATCTAGTGAAACGATCGGTCATTTTCGACAAAAATACAACCGTTTATGCTTTATAAACAAAATATCGCCTTGAACGTACTTTCCGCTTCCGCATTATTCATAACGCTTACGCTGAATGTCCTACATCTTCCCTATTCAACTTACGGAAAAAAACGAAACTGGCGCCACGTTCGTTCCGTAAGTAGAATAGGGAAGACGTAGGACATACAGCGTAAGCGTTATGAAGAATGCGGAAGCGGAAAGTACGTTCAAGACGATATTTTGTTTATAAAGCATAAACGGTTGTATTTTTGTCAAAAATGACCGATCGTTTCACTAGATAAGACAATTATTACTCATCTGGTATCGTTTAAAGCCCTTGAAGCTGCACTGAAACTGTAATTTTGACTTTCAATCTGTTGGTAGCCATTGAAATCCACTGTAAGGAGAAAAATCCTGGAATGTTTTCATCAAAAACCTTCATTTCTTTTCGACTGACGAAAGAAAGACATGAACATCTTGGATGACATGGGGGTGAGTAAATTTATCAGGAAAAGTGTATTTAAAAGTGAACTAATCCGTTAACAAATATGCAATTAAAACATTGCAATGAAAACTACAGTTTGATATTAGATAGAAATATTGATATTTAGTGTTAATTGCAGGATAGTTCAATAAAATATGCTTAGTAGTCAATATGTATAAGTACATAAATGTCAAAGAGTCAGTTGTAGATCCAGATGTGAAACCATCATCTTTTTGACCACTAGTTGACGGCAACATGCACCATGTTGAGAAGCTTTGAGTAAGTTTGACCGTTTTCCAAAATGGCTGATAAGCAAGCCTCTGTGCTTCTCGAAGCAAACCCATGTTTAAAAAAAAACTGATGCAAACCTGGTTAAGAAGCCTGTAATTTAGATCAATGTGTATAAAAGTCAAATGTGTCCTTCATTTATGCTTGATGTTGAAGCATTTATCCAAAGTTATGTTTAACTGATTCAGTGTTGATTTCCATTTGCAGGCTCAGCATGTGGCCCAATGAGAGCTCCGATAATCAAAGGTGATTAGAAGTGTCCAACCACCTTCCTTACAGTCAAACTCAAGAGACCCATTTGATTGGAACCTTAAGGACTTCTCAAGATCTCTTTAGCTGTAAACACGTAAGCAGTTCAAACGAACACGGACACAAACCAAATCAGCTACGGATTATGCCCATATAGGCTCCGACGTGCAGTTTAAGTAAGAACATATCTGAAACCATGGCGGACCCCTATCACAACAACATTTACCACCAGGGAGACGGAGACAGCTATGGGACATATGGACAGGGAGGACCGGACGGCTACGGTTATCAGACTGACTACCCTCCCCAAGAGGAAGACGCCGCCAGTGACGTCACAGAGGGACACGATGAAGATGATCAAATGTATGAAGGGGAGTACCAGGGTATCCCCCATCCGGATGAGGCCAAGACTGCCCGGAGGGCCGCGAGAGCGAAAGCAAGGACCGTGGCGGACGCCATGTCAGATCAGGAGGAGCTGGCTGAACAATACGAGGACATCATGGAGGACTGTGGACATGGGAGGTTCCAGTGGACCCTGTTCGTGGTGTTGGGTCTGGCGCTAATGGCGGACAGCGTGGAGTGTTTTGTAGTGGCCTTGGTGCTACCCAGTGCAGAGAAAGACATGTGTTTGTCCCACGCTGAGAAGGGAATGCTGGGTAAGTCACCAATTTAGAGATCGGAATAGCATGCTACCATACTACTATCAGTATTTGTGCAGCATATACTTGGATGATCCACTAAATTAGCCAAAATGGGCAGCATACTGTGCTATCTACTGCTTTCCCATAATGCATTGCACACAACCTTAATTTCCACTGCTAACTTCTGTTTATTGACTCAATGAGTTGGTTTTGAATAAGTAATTACTTGACTAGTATGTTCTATATAGTATGAATGTGTGTAGAATGTAATCTGGGCATATTATATTCCTCATGTTGTCATTAAAGGGTTAGTTCACCCAAAAATGAAAATAATGTCATTTATTACTCACCCTCATGTCGTTCCACACCCGTAAGACCTTCATTCATCTTTGGAACGCAAATTAAGATATTTTTGTTGAAATCTGATGGCTTAGTGAGGCCTGCATAGCCAGCAATGACATTTCCTCTCTCAAGATCCATTAATGTACTAAAAACATATTTAAATCAGTTCATGTGAGTACAATGGTTCAATATTAGGCGTATCGAATCAGCGGTTCGGAGCGCCGAAGTCCACGTGATTTCAGCAGTTTGGCGGTTTGACACAGGACCCGAATCATGATTCGACACGCTGATTCATAACGCTCCAATGCTTCATGAAGCAATGTTTTGAAATCGGCCATCACTATATAAGTCGTTATTTTGTTTTGTTTTTAAATATTTTTGTTGCTTTATAATATTAATATTGAACCACTGAACTCACATGAACTGATTTAAATATGTTTTTAGTGCATTAATGGATCTTGAGAGAGGAAATGTCATTGCTGGCTATGGAGGCCTCACTGAGCCATCTAATTTCAACAAAAATATCTAATTTGTGTTCCGAAGATGAACGAAAGTCTTACGGGTGTGGAACGGCATGAGGGTGAGTAATAAATGACATTTTCATTTTTGGGTGAACTAACACTTTAACATATGACCTACCAGTGTCAGTTGCGCATCAGTTGTTACAAATCCTCTCCTGTGGCCTCATGGGATAGTAAAGTGTCCATTGTATGCTCACTTCAAAGTCTTGTTGGTCATGCAGGTACTTTTTGCCTGTTTTGTTATATTGTGAATTCAGTTCAAACTCTGTTCACATACTGTTTTTCGCTGACTGCATAGTAAAGAAGTAGGGTGAATTCAGGTTGATTGGGACACTTTTTCCAATTCATCTCAATGGCAAAAAGTGTCCAAATCAACCTGAATCAAAGTCCCTTTATGACAAGTCATTTCACTCGGCGGCCATCTTTGAAACGCCTGTCGGGCATCCTGGGCATCATGCAGCTCTTATCTTTTTGAATGGGGAAACATCAAATTCTCCAAAACTGTTCGCCAACCTTACGATTAAATTTCATATTTGAAATCACCAATGAAATCTAATAACAACCGGCTCATAAATGTAGTTTCTAAACGCTCGAATCATGACAAAAAAACTGTATTTTTCAGGCTGGATCAAGCTAATGCGCATGCGCAGACCTAAATGCGCGTCTCTTCGGAGGCGCGCGTCTGACTGTTTCTATAGAAACCGGTGATTCTAACGGCCGCTGAAGTGACGCGATGACTTTACCAGTCGGCGATTGGCTCTTATTTAGAAGGCGGGACTTATTCCGCCATATTGCGCGTTACACTTTCCCATTCAAAACAATACGAATGACACCTCTTGTGTTATTCTATAGTCTTTGCCTGAATTCACCCCTGTGCATTATTGGAGGCAGCCATAAACAAAATGTTAAATAACAGTATTTAGCAGAAATGCTAACTGGTCACCATTAGCTGAAGTAAACATGCTGTGAGGTTGTGTGACGAAAATGTGTTTGAAATTTAAACCTTTAGAACATTAACATAATGTGCACTGTTTCGCATACTATTTTTAAACATAGGAGGCAGCATACAGTGTATAGTGTGTGAAGTATGTAGTTAGCAGTAGTAGCCTAAGCTAGCATCCCAAAATGATCACAAATGTCAACTGATAATTAAAAATGATCACAAATGACAAACTTAGCATGAACTTGAGATGATATAGGAATGATTTTCTAAGTGAATGATGATGTTTTATGGATAGAGGTGCAGATATCCTTTTTTTATCTTTTTTTTTTTTTTTTTAATTAATTTTAGCCGGTTATGGAGTCCTGGATGCTGTTCCATAAGCACATGCTGATGAAAATTTTTAGCTTAATTAATCCTAGTGGTTTTGTGAATTTAAACAGACCTTAGTGATGGCATACAGTCAATTTTAGCAAACTGCTACTTCAGGAGACCATCAATTAAGAATGTTCTCAAATTAGCTAATGGAGCACTCAACGGTTAAGATTCATGCGACTGGGCTTTGCGCTTGGTCTTACATCAATCCGTTCTTGCTTTGTAAAGCAGTTGGGGGAACTGACTCGTGACTCCCAAAGGTAAGACTAAGATGGGTTGGTTTTCAGCCAAACTAAAGCCTCAGAGAAACAATTAAGAGAGACCAAGCAAGCATAGAAATCGGAGTGAGAGGAAGTTGTCTTTAATGTACCCCAACTTGTATTGTCCCTATAGCTGAGACAGAAGCTTCATAGTTTCACTTGGAAAAAATGTTTTTTTTATTTTATTTTCACCAGGTGCCAAAATAAAATCAGATGTACTAATTTAGTGTTTTATATTGTTTAATTTTATTTGTTTTTTATTTTGAGCTAAATTTAAAATTCATCTGTAATATAGGCTCTGAATAAATTACTGTTGACAATAAAGGGAGAGTTTGAGAAACGAGATCGATATATATGGTTGTTGAACAACATTTTGATCTCACTTCAGAGATCCAGAGATTTTTTTTTTTTTGATAAATCTACTCCTTAATTTATTATTTACAACATGAAGCCAGATTCAAAAACTTTGGCTTACCTTGTAAAAATGAAGACAATCTACAAATCTGTCTATCAGATTGAATTTTCCAAGGCACCAAAGGTGAGAGTGCAAAACCTTCCCCCTGTTTGGTTAAGTGATATTGATGTGTGTGCAGAAGCAGCGTGTATGAGAGAGTAAAGACTGTCTGTGAGCGTCAGGGAGCCAGAATGAGTGAGCACTTTCCATACTGCGTGCTCGCCGGTGGAGAACAACTGAGTCAGCAGTAGCCCGACAGATCGATAGCTTCTGTCCTGACCTTGCTCTGGTACATAATCCTGTGCCCACCTCCCCCTGCAATCGCCATCGGGTTATATTCATCACTCAATTTTTCATATACTTCACATCACTAATGGTGTTGGTTAAGGCTTTCTGCAGGTCTAGAACTGAACATGAAGTCTTGTAGATGGATTTGCCACTTTACAGGTTTTCTTTTTTTGGCCTTGCAGTGTGCCAGATTTCATGACGCTGCAGAGTTTACATTGTTTTTAGTGTGTGCAGAAATATCTATTTTTAAAATCAACATGGGTTGCTGTAATGCTAGTCAAATAATCGCTCTTAAGTACGGTCACATTTACCATTGTTTGGCAAATTTTACTTAATCATGAGGATTCACCACGTTGACCAACAGAAAGCTGTTTGGTTTGAAAGTGACTTCTGTGTGAGCTGTGCTTTATGCATCGCTACACAGTAATAAACAATCATCTTTGCCAGCAAAATTTCACTAATATGACCGCACTTTTATGCCTGAATAATTAGGCTGGTTTGACAGGGAGCTGCTGAAGCACAACATGCTAATTAAGCACCAGCACTAAAAATATCACTACTAAAAAAATAAAACAATCTTTTTTCACTTATGATATTTTAGACTAGTCGACCTTACTAATCAAGTAATTCTTGTTGTTTTTTGACAACTACTTAAAGTCTTTAAAAGTGTCTCATCTTTACCTGATTTGCATGAAACATTGAAATAAAAAGGTCTACTTAAAGGATTAGTTCACTTTCAAATAAAATTTTCCTGATAATTTACTCACCCCCATGTCATCCAAGATGTTCATGTCTTTCTTTTTTCAGTCGAAAAGAAATTAAGGTTTTTGATGAAAACATTCCAGGATTATTCTCCTTATAGTGGACTTCAATGGGCACCAAATGGTTGAAGGTCAAAATTACAGTTTCAGTGCAGCTTCAAAGGGCTTTAAACGATACCAGACGAGGAATAAGGGTCTTATCTAGTGAAACAATCGGTCATTTTCGAAAAAAATTTAAATGTATATGCTTTATATAAACAAATGATCGCCTTCCAAATGCTTCTGCCAAAACCGCACTTTCGTATTCTTCAAAAAGTTTATGCTGTATGTCCTACGCCTTCCCTATTCTACTAAAAAACTGAACTGGCGCCGCGTTCATTCCGTAAGTAGAATAGGGAAGGCGTAGGAACCTCCTTTATCTTTCATTGGTCCAAAAAACCAACAACAAATATCGATACCGATGCATTTGTGTAAGAAAAAGATCCATATTTAACAAGTTATAAAGTAAAATATCTTCCGCCAGACCGCCTTCCATATTTAACTTTGCGTCAGTTAAGGTTTTTCCGTAAGTTGAATAGGGAAGGCGTAGGACATAGTGTAAGCGTTTTGAACTGCGAGAGGCATTACACTTTGTTCGTAAGTTAAATACGGAAGGCGTTCTGGCGGAAGCTAGATATTTTACTTTATAGCTTGTTAAATATGGATATTTACTGCGATAAAGCTTAGATGCATCTACTTACAACGCTTAGATGTGTAAAATATTTATTAATATAACTCTGATTGTGTTCATCAGAAAGAAGAAAGTCATATACACCTAGGATGGCTTGAGGGTGAGTAAAGCTTGTGGTAATTTTCATTTTAAAGTGAACTAATCCTTTTAATTAATATTACTCAGTACTTATTTGAGTAAGTATAATGTAACTATGTCACCTTAAAATAAAGTGTAACCTAAACTCAAGTTGTCATTTAAATATGTATGACAATAAAGAATCGCAGCATTTCACAGCCCTCGTTTTGGCTCTGAAACATTGTCACGACTGCATGACTCGGCGGATTAAGGCTGACCAATGGGATGCTGGGAGGATCCTCATGCTGAGCGATGGGGGATAATGGCAGCTCAGCTCCATATGTTGATCTGCTCAGAGAGGACAGTTCTGTCATTCTCCCACCAGTCGTACGCCAAACCCCCTTCACCACATGACCATCTGTACTCCACACCAAGCCCTCGTGCTTCATGCCTGTGCAACGCTATAGTTTGGGGGTGGGAGGGGGGCATTATACAGAATAGATTTCATAAAATGAGTTAAAAGGAGTACTGGTGGCTAAATATATTAAATAAACAATCTAAATGAGAATAAGTTGTTCTAGAATTTAAAAATATGGAGATTTCAATTCTTCAGAATTGCAGGCTAAAATGAGACTTTATATTATTGCTCGAAATCATGCAGATATTAACAATGACAGGAATTCTATGATTTCTGTATATAAGTCTGATTTCTAAGTCTTGATCTAACTTTTATGCATTATGTGGATGCTTTTATCCAAAGCAACTTGTGTGCCAATGCATTCCCTCTGAACCCATGCTTGTTAGCACCATTCACTAGTGTTTGAACCAAATAGCTTCAATGTTGAATCATGATTAAAATGAAATCTTTTAAATTTTTGTTGCATTCCTGAAGTATAATTGTAATAATCTCGCCTTTCAATCTACTGGCATAATGGTAACGTGCTTCCACCATGATTGTAGCCTACGACATTTGCACAAAGGTTAAAATTAAATGCCAGCTCTTTCAGTGTTCTCTTAAGTGAGCACCCCACTGACAGGTACATTCACCAAACGTGTTGCGTCAGCCAAATAGCACACCTGTGAGTCCTGCTATAGCTTCTGAACACCCACTCGCACTCATTAAGATTGACCAGGACCGCAAAACCTTTTATTTCAATCACTTAACCATGTGACTGCTCATTTGATGTTCCTTTACCTCCATTTCTGAGAATGCATTAGCTCAAGTTGATTGTGGTTACTTGAGTTGCGATCTTACATATTTCTCTTTCATTTTAAACACATTTAGGCTATATTGAATCTTTTTAGATAAAAGTGATTGAACGTAAACACTGCACTGAAAATGTGTTTTTGCTAACTAACAAGAAGGAAAGGAGGGAGAGGGCGCCCCCTAGAGGTACTCAAACAATATGTCTATTAAAATGTTTGAGATGTATACATGAGCATATGAATAAATAATATAAATTATATATATATATATAAATGAACAGTGTACCGACTGTTTGTCAATTGATCTCAAATGGTTTGTCGTTTCTCCTGCAGGTTTGATAGTATTTCTGGGAATGATGTTTGGAGCATTTATTTGGGGTGGCCTGGCTGATAAAGTGGGCCGACGGAAATGTCTGATCATCGTCCTGGCCATGAACTGCATCTCTGCCTTCTTCTCCTCATTCGCCCAGGGATACGGCTTCTTCCTGTTCTTCAGGCTGTTCTCTGGATTTGGGTAAGCTGGAGGAAAAAAACAAAGCAAAGCAAAAAAGAGAAGTAATGGTATTATACGAGAAAACACAAAGGTCTGCCCTCCACCTTGGAAGCCATATAATTGCATGACAATAAGTCATTGTTTTCCACTAGAGGTCGAGCCATTCTGTAAATCAGGCTTGTCCAGGCTCAGGCCTTTCTCCCTCGGCTCAACTTCTAATTTAAACCAAGTAAGGCTGGGCGGTAATTACAGTACCAATCCACAGGGAACTCTCAATCTAGCTGCCTCTGGTGGTATTTTCACCCTAAGGGCTACATATAATGGCTTTAGAGGTCTCCTCAATATGCACCCGTGACCATTTATGGAGGTTTTGTGAACAAGAAAGAGGTATGTTTGCAGGTATATGAATTATTGCATTGTAAGATAACTGCAGCCTTGTTTTGTCTTGCAGGATCGGGGGCTCTGTCCCAATCGTGTACTCATACTTCTCCGAGTTCCTGCAGATGGATAAGAGAGGAGAACATCTCAGCTGGCTCTGCATGTTTTGGATGATGGGAGGCATCTATGCCTCCTTCACAGCCTGGGGCATCATCCCTCGATATGGTACATATATACCTTGTAGAGCGTTGTCAGGATAAAGTTCTTTTTTTTCTTGTTTTTATGTTTTTGTTTTTTTGTGTTTTGCTGTATTTCAGGTTGGGGGTTCAGTATGGGCACAGAGTTCCAGTTCCACAGCTGGAGGGTGTTTGTGTTGGTCTGTGCTCTCCCAGCAATAGCAGCTTTTATTGGGCTAATGTTCATGCCTGAGAGCCCACGCTTCCTGCTGGAGGTACGCAACTGTATTTCAGCTATACAATAGCGCTGTTCCGGGACATTTGAAACATACTTCATAGGTAGCAGCTCACACCACACAAATCTGTGCTGATCTCAAAACTGTGTTAGCAGTTTGACGTTAGCACGTTGCTAAGCTAACCAAACAATAACCTAATTAACAAAACTACAGCACATACAAATATTAATATGGGTAGAATAAATAATCTATATTAATTATACTAATATTTATATATGATTTGAATGAAATAGTTTATTTAAAAATTAACATTTCACCTCATCCTTAAAGGGTTAGTTCACCCAAAAATGAAAATTCTGTCATTTATTACTCACCCTCATGCCGTTCCACACCCGTAAGACCTTTGTTAATCTTCGGAACACAAATTAAGATATTTTAGTTGAAATCCGATAGCTCCGTGAGGCCTCCATAGGGAGCAATGGACACTTCCTCTCTCAAGATCCATAAAGCTACTAAAAACATATTTAAATCAGATCATGTGAGTACAGTGGTTCAATATTAATATTATAAAGTGACAAGAATATTTTTGGAGCACCAAAAAAAACCAAAATAACGACTTATTTAGTGATGGCCGATTTCAAAACACTGCTTCATGAAGCATCGAAGCACAAATGAATCAGTGTATCGAATCAGCGGTTCGGAGCGCCAAAGTCACGTGATTTCAGCCGTTGGCAGTTTGACACGCGATCCGAATCATGATTCGACACACTGATTCATTTATGCTCCGATGCTTCATGAAGCAGTGTTTTAAAATCGGCCATCACTAAATAAGTCGTTATTTTGTTTTTTTTGGCGCTCCCAAAATATTCTCATCGCTTTATAATATTAATATTGAACCACTGTACTCACATGAACCAATTTAAATATGTTTTAGTACCTTTATGGATCTTGAGAGAGGAAATGTCATTGCTCCATATGGAGGCCTCACTGAGCCATCGGATTTCAACAAAAATATCTTAATTTGTGTTCCGAAGATTAACGAAGGTCTTACGGGTGTAGAACGGCATGAGGGTAAGTAATAAATGACAGAATTTTCATTTTTGGGTTAACTAACCCTTTAAGCTTAATTTTTCACAGATCTTCATAAGCAGGATTTTAATGGTGCTAGGTTTTGAAACAGACCAATGTGTAATTTTCATTTTTTAATTTTAGAAATACAAATGCATATCAGCATATATAGTTGTTTCTTTAACTTGATAAACTACCCTACCATTCAAAAGTTTGGGGTCAGTACAGTTTTTGAAAGAAGATCAATCTCAAGATCAATATCTGTCTCTTCCAGAATGCTAAACATGATGAAGCCTGGATGATTCTGAAACAGGTTCATGACACCAACTGGAGAGCCAAGGGACAACCTGAGAGAGTGTTTACTGTACGTAATGATTTTTAAGAGCTGATTCGATGTTTGGAGTAAAATTTAATGCAATTATATCTACTATGACAGTGTGGTGAAAGCTGGCTTTTACCAGAATGCCTCATAAATAATGAATCCTTTTATCCAGGTAACTCATATCAAGACTCCAAAGACACAGGAAGATGAGTTTATTGAAATTCAGACTGCAACTGGAACTGCTTTCCAGAGATGGGTGGTTCGAACTTTGACACTGACCAAGCTGGTAAACCAAAAAGCTAACAGTTCAGGTGACCTAAAGTTCTTCAGTATGTCATATTAAAATAAGCTATTTTTGTGTGCAGGTCATCAAAAATATTTTGTCCCTCTTGGGTCGTGATCTAAGACTCGCTACACTGCTAATGGCCATCATATGGTTCACAATGGCATTTAGGTAAACCATTTTTTTACTAATTAGTCTTGAGTACTGAAATTCTGGTGCATTGATTATTTTATTAAACTCTTCATCTATTAAAAAAATTGTAAATAGTGTAATTTTAGCACCTATAGTGTCAGAAAATTGAACTGCAACATCAGAATAACACCTCTCTCAACCATTGGTCAGAAAAAACAAGAGTTCCGCCTCCAAACTCACCCCATTGGTGGAGTATTTACACATAGAAAACTATACATTTCATTTCTTGTCTTACTTGTGGTATGTTTCAGTTATTACGGGCTTTCGGTGTGGTTTCCTGACATGATCAAACACCTCCAACACGAGGAGTATGAATCCAAGGTGAAAGTATTTCATCGGGAGAGGGTGGAGAAATTTAGTTTCAATTTTTCCTTGGAAAACCAAGTCCATAAAGAAGGAGAATACATCAACGACAAGTACGTTGACAGAAACACCATCTGCGACGTCCATTATCTATGAATGCGTCTTTTAAATTGTCAGGCAACAGTATCTCAATGTGTGTTGTGGGCTTTCATGCAGATTCTTGGACATTGAGATGAAGTCTGTGAAGTTTGAAGACTCCTTGTTTGTGGAGTGCTACTTCGAGAACGTCCGATCCACGGATACGCTCTTTGAGAACTGCACCATCCGCAATACTTTGTTTTACGACACAGGTAAGAGATGTTACCTACAATCCAGTTGTTTTAGTGGACTTAGCCTCATGGTTTCTTCATTTCCACAGATTTATATGAAGAAAAGTTCATTGACTGTACATTAGAGAATGTCACTTTCTTGCACAACAAGAAGGGATGCCATTTAGACTATGAGGAGGAGAATGACGTCCTCGTCTACATGGTCAGCTTCTTAGGCAGCTTAGCAGTGTTGCCTGGAAATATCATCTCAGCACTCTTCATGGACAAAATTGGACGAATCAAGATTATAGGTGAGCTTACCCTGCTTACAGTGTTCTGTTTGAAGACGTTCTAGCAAGGTTCTCTCAAAGTTATGAACAAATGTTCCTCCAGTAACGTTCATTCAAAGTTATTTGGTCTTTAAAGGATTAGTCCACTTTTAAATACACTTTTCCTGATAAATTGACTCACCCCCATGTCATCCAAGATGTTCATGTCTTTCTCTCTTCAGTCGAAAAGAAATGAAGGTTTTTGAGGAAAACATTCCAGGATTATTCTCCTTACAGTGTATTTCAATGGCTACCAACAGGTTGAAGGTCAAAATTACAGTTTCAGTGCAGCTTCAAGGGCTTTAAACGATACCAGATGAGAAATAAGGGTCTTATCTAGCGAATCGATTGGTCATTTTCGAAAAAAATACAACCGTTTATGCTTTATAAACAAAATATCGCCTTGAACGTACTTTCCGCTTCCGCATTCTTCATAACGCTTACGCTGAATGTCCTACGCCTTCCCTATTCAAGTTACGGAAAAAAAGGAAACTGGCGCCGCGTTCGTTCCGTAAGTAGAATAGGGAAGGTGTAGAACATTCAGTGTAAGCGTTATGAAGAATGCGGAAGCGGAAAGTACGTTCAAGGCGATATTTTGTTTATAAAGCATAAACGGTTGAATTTTTTTCGAAAATGACCGATCAATTCGCTAGATAAGACCCTTATTCCTCGTCTGGTATCATTTAAAGCCCTTGACCTTCAACCTGTTGGTAGCCATTGAAATCCACTGTAAGGAGAAAATTCCTGGAATGTTTTCCTCAAAAATCTTCATTTCTTTTCGACTGACGAAAGAAAGACATGAACATCTTGGATGACATGGGGGTGAGTCAATTTATCAGGAAAAGTGTATTTAAAAGTGGACTTATCCTTTAATAATGTTCTTAAAACATTAGGGTAACACTTTACAATAAGGTCTCATTTGTTAACATTAGTTAATGTATTAACTAACATGAAATAACAAAGTACATTTGTTACAGTATTTATTATTCTTTGTTAATGTTAGTTTATAAAAATGTTCATGTTTATGTTAGTTCACAGTGCATTAACTGTTAACAAATTTTTAATAATGCTGAAATTAACATTAACTAAGATTAATAAATGATGTAGAATGCATGTAGTTCATGTTAACTAAAGTAGTTAACTAATGTTAACTAATGACACCTTATTGTAAAGTGTTACCAACATTAGCACTAAAACTTTATTTATACGTTGTTCACTTTCTGAAACATTTTAGTTAGACGTTCATCTAATGTTTTTTAAATGTTACTATTTGTTTCAGAACATTCAAAGAACATTCAAAAGTAGCATTCCCAAAATGTTTGCAAAATTTTCAAATGGAACATCGAAGAAAAAAGAAAAAGTTTTTCAGAACTTGGGAATATGGGAATATTCAGAATATGGGAATGTTCTAATTTTGTTAGCTGGGTAGTTATTTTCAGAGATGCTGTCTATATTTTAATATATTTTTAGGGCTTTTGCACTGGGTAGTTATAGGAACTTTATAGGAACTAGCCATCAGGGCGTTTCGCCGAGATCTACAGTAAATGTTCCCCTAGGTGCATTTTCCTTGTTGCATTCGCACCGCCAGTAGGAACTCTGAAGTGACGTAAGCCGGTCGACAGTGACGTTCAGCAACATCGACAACTGAAGAATGGGCGAAGCCATGATCGGAGCTGTGTATTTGTCATGGGATTTGTTATAACAGAGATAGAATGTAGACGTATAAGTTACGCAGTGAAAAGAGCAAAAAGAAGGGCTAAGAGACGAAATCTTCTATGACAACTTGTGGTGATACATATCATTGAGGCTGAAAAAAAAACACACCACCACAGAAAAAGGCGACAAGTAAATGCCGTTTACATTAGCTTCCTGTAAGTTTTTGTTTTGTAACACTTTAAAATACACAGCGTTTTAAAAATAGCGGGTGCTGTTTCGCATTGTATGCATTCGACCAATCAGCATACACTTACTTCACTGGTAGTTCATATTGTGCTGGGTTAGACCCTACTCTAGGAGCTAATTTAGTTCACCCAAATGGAGTTCCTAGAACTAAATCCATTCATACGCAAAAAAGTAGGTACTTGCGCCATTAGTTCTAGGAACTATGAAAAGGTTCCTCCGGTGCAAAAGCCCCATATGTCACTAATGTTTTTTCTAACCATGAAGAGCCTGTGAAAACCACTTTTTCTTCTCTCTACAGGTGGTTCGATGCTTATTTCTGCTGGATGCACCTTTTTCCTTTTCTTGAGCTTTAGTCAGGCAGCCATTATAGCCTGGCAGTGTCTGTTTTATGGAGTTAGCGTAGCAGCATGGAACGGCATTCAAGTCATTACAGTGGAACTCTACCCAGCTTCAAAAAGGTATATAAATACATGCCACATATTACACACTACAATCATATTATCTAGGTTTGTTATTCTGACAGTTTTGCTTAATGAAATAGCAGTATAATTGTTTGCTCAGTTTTCTTTTTAGTACAATTTACTTTTAGGGCAACCCCTCTTTTGGCATTAAAAAACTATTATCAGGATTTACAGAAGACAGGCAATGAGGAATTAGCAATAAAAAGGCATAGAAAAGATGTTATTTTAGTGTTTGACCTTATTGCATATATAGTTTCCCTGTCAATTTTTTGGAGAATTTAAATGAATCATGCAAGGTTTGCGATAGTCAATTTAGTGGTATTTGCGTCAATATTTACCACCCAAATACCAATTTTGCACTTGATGTGACATTGAATTTGCACTGTAGATCTCAGTTGATCGCCCACAGAACTTCCCACTCCCATCTGCACTTTTATTAGATTGTGGCCACACGCTAACTTGCCGTTTAGTAAATCTGGCCCTTAAAGGAGTAACCTTCTTTTCATTCCCTGTTCTCAATTTCTTTTACAGAGCCACAGCGTTTGGAGTCTTAAATGCCATTTGTAAGTTGGCGGCTATATTGGGAAGCTCAATCTTCGCATCATTCGTCGGCATTACCAAAGTCATCCCCATTCTTCTGTCTTTCGGTGCTCTGGTCGGTGGCGGAGTGCTGGCCCTAAAACTGCCTGAGACCAGGGAGAAGATCTTACTGTGAAAATCTGAACCTGAAAGTTTGGTCCAGGCCATTCTATATGACTATTAGTGTGGAGATAACAACTGCTGGCATGTGTAAAATTGGGTTTATTCAAAAACAAACAAACAAAATACAAATAATATGTGATATAGTGTCAACAAACTTCAATATTCAAAAACTACAAGGACAAGGACCAAATGATGGTTCTACCCCTAGTCAACTATTAACTGATATGCCTGATATTTCCTAGACAGTATGTTAAAGGCTTGTTGGGTTATTTGCAGCCTCAAAAAAAAAAAAAAAAATCTACACTAGTTATATAGTTTCAGAAAAGTCTACAGGGAGTATTACAGAGAAAAACTATCTAGTAAAAAAATAAATAAAATTGTCCCAGATTTGCTTGAATGGAGTAATCTGAGTCATGGAAGTCTCAATCCTGTGCCATTTCTTGGTCAAAAATTCAGGTATTGTTGAAGATTTTCTTTTTATCTTATTCTATAGCTTGTAATTTGCTAGCATCTCACCCTCTGCCTTTGCTTATGATATAATCTCCGCCTGAAAAAAAAAAGGTGTATTTCTGTCCTGTGTGTTTGCAAGTGTCCTACTGTTCGCAAGAGACTGATCTAAATGTGTCGCTGTACGGATGCTCAGTGCAGAACGTGTGCTTGTGTTTGTTAGGTGATTGCGGAAACCATTACGTGTGCTTCCCGCTTTTTCTTTTTTTGCTTTATTACTGTAAATTGCCCAATCTGGTGGAGCACCTTACAAAGCTAGCCTCATTTTACCTTACCTTTCACTAAATGTGTTGTTTCTTAGTGCTCTCTCACTCTCTTTCTCTACTACCTTTTTATTTTATTATTTTGCATCCTGTGAATCCTGAAAAAGTGGAACGGATTGGTCACCTTGGACTTGAGCTTCACAGAGCCACATACTTGTTGTTGACTGAGTTGCATGTGTGTAACTTACCAAGTAATGTTTTTGTCTTTTTTCAATGTGCTGTCTGGATGATCTAATGTACGTCTCACTGCAAATAAAACTGGTTAGACCATACTAGTCATTGGTAACCTGTATCATTTTAGTTCGACATCTATGAGCCGGAGGGATTATACATCCAAAAACGAAAAATCTGTCATCATTTAGTCACCCTCATGTCATTCCAAACCTGTATGACTTTTTGTTATGTGGAACACAAAATAATGTGTGATACAGTTAAAGTCAATATGGTCCATTATTGTTTTTTGGACTCCATTGACTTTCATTATGGACAAAAATGGTTCTTTTGTGTGGGAATGACATAAGGGAGATTTTTAGCTTAACTATCCCTTTATGAAGCTCTCACCTTTGTAACCAATGAACAAAGCTGTGCATGTTCACTATATTACTGTTTAGCTTTTAAAATCAAATTAGGAACAATTCATGCACCAGAATGAAATCTATATACACCTAAAAGATCAGACAGGTTGATAGGTTTAAAATACACTTCATAAAAGTTGAATAATGCAATGAAAACTACCTTCTCATAATGTACAATTAATAATAAACTCGGCATACTACATATTTAGCACTTGCTTCTCCATTTTTATATAGCATATTTATTTGGAAATATTTTCTGGCTGTCGCAGAAATAATTCATTTTATGTTTTCCATTCTGATGCTTTTGTTTTGTGATTGTACATTATGAATTTAAAAAAAATAAAATAAACATTTATGTGATTTGCACGTTTGGCCTTTTTTTTGGCTGAATACTTTCCTCTGCCTGCCAGCTCATTTTGTCCTAGGGTTTGAGCAACTGTGTGAAAGATGTAACAACAAGACATGGGAAACTAAGTTGGAGCAGAGTCCCTTTTTTCGCTTGGTTGAGAGGTTTTAGTCTGTAGACAAGCTATTCAGCTCTTACGGTCACTGGAACTGTGGAAGTGGGTGGGAAGATATGCAAAAATCTAGGTTTATAATAAAAAAATGAGTGCAAAGATCATTTTACATGCAGATTCTGAGTGAATAACAAACACTAGATTGTTGGAGATTGTTGGATTCTTTTTGCACACTGGGCACCACATACTTGTGTCGTTCTCACAATGCAATGTCATGTTTCTCCTGATTTGCAGCACCTCTGTCTCAAGATATTTTGTTTTGATTCACACTCAGGGTGCAAAATGCTGCACGCCATGAGAGGAGGGGGAAAAAAAGAGAGAAAACACTGTCGTTCCCATGGGAAGGTTGAGAGGTTGATTCGGATAAAAGTTGTAGCTTTAAATGTTGGGATGAAATAACATAAAATAGTAATTTTTATCATTTTGAGATTGTGAACAGATGAACTCTGTGGTCTTATAAGACTGAACTAAGAGATTCTAACTGTCTCACCCTCTGTGCTTCTGAGGTGCCAAAGACCACCACAGTCCTGGCACCTCTTGGCTCCCAGAGAGCGAGATCAGGGTTTGAAAAGTTCACAATCACAAAGGTCATCCCAAGGCCTTGAAAGGACGAGTCATAGTACAAAATCTCAGATGTTAGCTGAGATGTCTCAACAACCTGCTGCAATACAAACCATATTTGCAGGATTAGTAAACATACGCCATTCAAAAGTTAGGGGCCGGAAAGATTTTTTTATGTTTTTGAAAGACATCACCAAGACTTATGCTCACCAAGACTGCATTTATATGATCTAAAATACATTAAAAACAACGCTATCTCGCGACCAATTCGTGGCTAATTCATATAAATTCGTACGACCTAATTTGTACGAATTAATATAATTTGTCTAAACCCCAGTAACGGGTAGGTTTAGGGGCGGGGTTAGGGGTAGGTCATTCGTACGAATTTATATGAATTTGGGAACTCAATTTTAGCAATTTTAGCAAAAAACATATGAATTCTTATGAGTGAGGTCGTACGATTTCATATGAATTAGCTACCTCGTAAAATATGTACGAATTGCCGTGAGATCGGGTTGGTAAAAACAGTAATACTGTGCTATATTTAAAGTATCTGTTTTCTATTTTAATTAGTGCTGTCGAAGTTAATGCATTAACGCATGCGATTCATTTTTTTCCAGTTTAACGCATTAAAAATATTAACGCAATTAACGCAGCATCCGTTTATTTTTTTAGCATTACAATATATGATCACGCTCTTATTTGTGCAAATGCTTTTAAAGGTGCTAAAGAGGATCTTTTCGTCGACTGAGAAACCAAAGACTGTTAGTGAGTTTTTGAAATGAGCGCATGCGTAAGAACAACCCCCCTCCTTCACAACTCATTTCGAGGGAACGCCTCCAAAAACTCGTGCACGAGTATTTGAACACGAGTGTTTACCACCGGCATTCGCTGTGTCGTGTTAGTGGATTCATTATGTCGGACTCACCGCAGGTAACTCATAATCTGCAGTTGTTACTCCTGTCTCCTGACAAAAACATTGCATGCAGCGCCTGTAGAGTGTGGAAAGTTACTGGAGCGCAGCCGCACGTCTCTCACAAGGAACGTCATGGCAGTGACTGACAAGCCAGAGGGCCAATCGTTTATGCGATGATCGCATAAACGATTGGCTGATGTTTTTAACCCTTTCGCACGTAAATTTTAAATATTCTGGCTGACCCCCCAGCGTGAGTTTTTTGAAGCGACCGTTATTTAGAACGTATCACTTTATGGTTTCCATGGTGACGTGTCATTGCTTGTTATGTGACACACCGCAGCACTGTATGAATGATAATCTGCTTTCATTTAATTTTTCCTTTGTTATTCAAAATATTCACAAATTTGTTGACTATAGCATGAAATATCTAATATTCCGAATGACAAATATGTGCAAGTGGATGTGTTTTGCAGTTTAAACACCTTTATAACGATCATGTTAGTTGAGCCATATGCGCGATGGGCGCCGCCATGTTAGTTTGCGCCGCACAGAGAATCGGATCTGTTGGATTTACAACCCGTGAATTTATTCACTTCTCCCGAAATAATGCCAAAAATATGCCAAAAATATCCGTTTTGTAAGAGGAAGAGCAGACTTGAATGAGTTAAATAAAATCTTAAAATAAAAGTAAAGAACTCTGAGAAAGCGGGACACTCTTAAAGTCACAGAAAAAAATTGTGATTAATCGAGTTAATTTTTGTTAATCGCTTGACAGCACTAGTCTTTACTGTTAATGCACCCTTGCTGAAAAAAATATTTATTTCTTCACCCAAAAAAAAAGTACTTGCCACACATTTTGTATTAAGTTTAAAAGAGAAAGAAGCATTTCTTTTTCTTTGTTTTAGCCAAAAGCATTCCTATCCATGTCAATTAAATTGAGAATAATAACTTAATTTAACAGAATAATTATAAATAAAAAAATAATATGTATATATTCTTGTCACTGTCCATTACTTTGAGAAGAGGTGTGCCTCATATCCTTGCAGTGTGCATTAAGTTACTGATGTTACATCTATTATCCCTTTTCTCCCCTACGGCAAATAGATACTTCTGGAAATCAATTGATTGTATTAGTTATTGTTGAATAAGGTGGCTAAAAGTGCACTTGAGTGATTCTGAGAGAATGAACTCTTGACTTGAGCTCGGCGAGGTCACGGAGACTCTCGTGAACTGTGTCTCACCGGTTTAGCACCTATAGTAGTTCTCAAGGTGCCACGTCGAGGTGCCAGTCTAAACAGTGTCATCTCAAAACTCCCACACTCACCCACACACCTTAAATATGTCTAAAAATAACTTTCTAAGATGTTTTCAAATCACATTTTAGTGATTTTGAATGTTCAGCCATTTTATGTTTGATATTAGCAGCACATGTTGCAGCACACTATGCTAATCGATGCTAATGCTAATAAACGTTTACAAAATGTAATCTAAAAGCATTTAACAGTCTACATATCAATGGGCTTTATTCGTCAAATGTCTTTTCAATGCCAGTATATTGGCGTGATGGATCTTAATATTGTTTAGCTTGCCTCATTAGCTCAGTTACATGTGTGGTGTGAAATTCCATTAAAGGTTCACACAGACAACAGACCAGAGGACTTGCCTTTAATGTGACCCATTAGAGGTGTCGTTTAACACCTTGGCTGTGAGAGAATGAACCGAGCCTCTGTCCCCATACAACTGTGACCTATTGACCACATATCATCGTTTATAACTTGGTTTTTTAATAATCCCAGAGAGCAGGGTATAGATTTATCCTTTGTTTTTCAATGGCTATCAAACTTTATATTAGTGTATGCCATTTTATGCCAAAAATATTAGATAGATAGATAGATAGATAGATAGATAGATAGATAGATAGATAGATAGATAGATAGATAGATAGATAGATAGATAGATAGATAGATAGATAGATATTCATGGAATTCAGATTATGCAGTATTTCTGCTCTCTTTTTAATTTGCCAAATGTACGGAAGAGGATTAGGGCCAAGCAATAATAAAAAAATAAAACTATCTTGAGATTAAAGTTGTTAAATTTCAAGAAAAAAGTCGTTAAATTTCGAGAAAACAGTCAAGATAAAATGTTGAGAATAAAGTCATTAAATTACGAGAAAAAAGTCGTTAAATTATGAGAACAAATTCGTAATTTAACGAATTTGTTCTCTTAATTTAACGACTTTTTTTCTCATAATTAAGTGAATTTTTTTCTTGTAATTTAACGAGTTTATTCTCAACATTTTATCTCGACTTTTTTCTTGAAATTTAACTAGTTTTTTCTCGTAATTTAATGAGTTTATTGTCAACATTTTATTTCGACTTTTTTCTCAAAATGTAACAACATTTTTCTCATAATTTAACGAATTTGTTCTCGTAATTTAACGACTTTTTTCTCGAAATTTAACAACTTTAATCTCGAGATGGTTTTATTTTTTAATTATTGCTTGGCCCTAATCCTCTTCCGTACAAATGCTACTTAGCGTAAATATTTTTAATGAATGACTTTTTTCACAAATATTTTAATCCCACTTTATCATGTTTCTATTTATGAATTGAAAATAATCCAAAAACTACTGGAGATCTTGATGTTAAAAACAGAAAAAAAAGTTCATGCTGGGTAGGGGTGAAAAATCACACATTACCTGATGACTCATATCTGTAGGTTCCCACATCGGGACTGGACTACTCTCCCTCTCTCACTGTAGTCTGGTCTGAGACAGACAGCGGTGGCCTGGAGAGGCCTGTGGAGGTGTCACTTCACACCTCTGAGGCCTGAGGCTGGTATAAAGCCTCCCTCCAGCAAACCCTCCAGCATAACTGACCCGCTTTAACCACACAGAATGGACATGTCCTCTCCACTCCTCCGCTACTTCACACAGAACTCTTGGAGCTGCCCGAGCTCAGACTCTGAATTCTACAACATCTCCTCTCCTGAAGCAGTGTCTCCTACCTCCTACATGGACTTCTCTCCTTCAGCCCAGCTTCAAAACAGTTCTTCTCCACCTCCTAGAGATGCCAAAGCACCCATTTCGGGTTCATTACATCAGGACGGTGCATGTTCCCGCGTTGGAACTAGAAGAACGCGCTCCAAGAACCCGAGCAAGCAAAGACAGAGTGCCAGCGAGAAGGAGAAGCTCAGAATGAGGGACTTGACCAAAGCTCTCCATCACCTCAGGACTTACTTACCTCCTTCAGTGGCTCCTGTCGGTCAAACCTTGACGAAGATCGAGACTCTTCGCCTCACCATCCGCTACATCTCCTATCTGTCTGCTCAACTAGGCCTCAGCGAGGACTCTCTCTGCCAGATGAGGGACCTGAGAGCTTCTAGATACCAAGAATCATCTCAATATCAGAGCTATTCAACAGCAGAGTACTGGGGACTCAGCACATCACATCAAGAACTATGTCAAAGCACCTTCAGACCTTCAGAGCATGTCTTGAGGCAGACAGAAATGGATTGTCATCGGGATTTCATGGGCATGGAAACACCTGCTTACGATGATTCCTTCAACTCCAGCTCAGAATCACTTCTGGAAAGTCCTTTGTATGCAGACACAGCCACAACATTCCAGGTGTGTACTTTGTTTACCACTTAGCAATATATATATTTATTATTAATGTGAATATTTTGGTTTCTAAATGCTGTATAAAATACTTACCATCTTTTTTCCTCTCTTTTTAGGGCTACAACAAAGCTGCCCACTGTCCGATTGCACCGGAATTCTGGGGATAAAACTGTCATTGGACTTTTCGCATATTTAAAAAATTTCAAATATTTTTTGTGGACTCCACTGTACAGTATTTAATGTATTTTAATATATTGTATTATCTTATTTTAAGATATCTATTTTAATATTATATATTTTGTATGTTTTTGTATGTTATCTTTTTTGTACAAAAGTACTAATTTATTGATATTTATAATAAAAAATTATCTAAATGTCAACGTTTTGATTTTGTGTATTAATTTGAAATTGAATATGACTTTTTATAACTTTTTACTCCAAGAGTTAGTTGAATTATTAATAAATGTGACCCTGGTCCACAAAACCAATCAATAAGTCGCACGGGTATATTTGTAGCAATAGCCAACAATACATTGTATGGGTCGAAATTATTGATTTTTCTTTTATGCCAAAAAATCATTAGTATATTAATTAAAGATCATGTTCCATGAAGATATTGTGTACATTTCCTACCATAAATACATCAAAAATTATTTTTGTGAGTGGATATGCATTGCTAAGGACTTCATTTGGACAACTGTAAAGGCGATTTTCTCAATATTTTGATTTTTTTGCACCCTCAGATACCAGATTTTCAAATAGTAGTATCTCGGCCAAATATTGTCCTATCCTAACAAACCATACATCAATGGAAAGCCTATTTATAGCTTTCAGATGATGTGTACATCTCAATTTTATTGACCCTTATGACAGGTTTTGTGGACCAGGGTCACAAAAAATAATAATACACTCTAAAAATGCTGCGTTAAAAACAACCCAAGTTGGGTTAAATATGGACAAACCCAGCGATTGGGTTGTTTTGACCCAGCGGTTGGGTTAAATGTTTGACCAACATGCTGGGTAGTTTTATTTAACTCAAATTTTGATTAAAAATTACTATATGGATGGCTTAAAATGAACCCAGAATAGGTTGGAAATTAAAAATCAGACACATAATTACTAGAGGCAACAGTAATAATAATAAGCAATTTAATACATGTGTATTATTTAATTATTATTTATTAAACGTATTAAACATATTAATAAATGTTCATTTCCAACCTATTTTAGGTTCATTTTAAGCCAGCCATATAGTAATTTTTAAACAATAGTTGAGTTAAATAAAATTATCTAGCAGGTTGGGTCAAACATTTAACCCAACCGCTGGGTCAAAACAACCCAGTTGCTGGGTTTGTCCATATTTAACCCAACTTGGGTTATCTTTAGTCCAGCATTTTTTAGAGTGTAATAATAAAGTTTCAATATTTTGACTTAGCATTTGCCTCGATATGTTCAATGCTATTTAACATATTTATTTTTATAAAAAATATGGTTTAAATGTATACAAATAAATTTTAATTTATAATATTATTTAAAATCACCTTTTAGAATTTTAGCAATTAAATAATTATGAATATGTTCACAAATGTACCTCAGATTGATCACTGAGGCAGAACCGCAGCGCTAGACCTTATTCACAGCAGCGAATGAAAGTGAGTAAACTGTTATTCACTGTGCTTTTGGATTGTTCTGCTGACGAAACAATGCATAAATATCTTTCCAAGAAATTTCAGTAAACAAATGCTCTGAAAGTCTGAATAAAGTCTACGTGACTGCAGCACTTTCAGGACAGCAGCCTCGGACCGGAAGTTATGGTGGAGCTAACGATTACCCACCCCAACCACAAACACTTACTTCACTATAACTATAAGCTTCACCACAAAGAATGCCTAACCTCAGCCCACCACTAAAGTTAACCTTAATGCTTATATAATCTCACCCACAAACTTCCGGTCTCATCTCGAGTGTGGTCTGGCGCGTCACTTCTGTGGATTCTGCAGTTGGTTTGTTTTGTTGTGGTGAAATGTCTAATGTCTCCATAAGATGGCGCAATTTTACAGCCACAAGCAGCTGCAGAGAATGCGAGAATGCAGCTCCTGCCACTCCAGTGGAGAAGCTTTGAGTCTCACCTTAGTCATTATGTAAATTGCAGCCCAAATCCTGATAATGGTCTTTTGCAGCCAGTATTCACATATAGGAACAGCAGATCACAGCAGATAAAGCAAATTTAATATGCAGTTAAAATCCATCTAAAAAAAATATAACCAGCACAAAAGCATTATATGCTTCCTACAATATTATATGTTTTAATGTATAAAGATTGTGAGAAAATTATATAAATTTTAATATGGGGCCCTGGACCACCAAAACCAGTCATAAGTCGCATGGGTATATTTGTAGCAATAGCCAACAATACATTGAATGGGTCAAAATTATCGATTTTTTTCTTTTATGCCAAAAATCATTAGGATATTAAGTAAATATCATGTTCCATGAAGATATTTCGAAATTTCCAACCGTAAATATATAAATTTTGTGAGTGGATATGCATTGCTAAGGACTTCATTTGGACAACTTTAAAGGCGATTTTCTCAATATTTTGATTTTTTTGCACCCTCAGATTCCAGATTTTCAAATAGATGCATCTCGGACCATACATCAATGGAAAGCTTATTTATTCAGCTTTCAGATGATGTATAAATCTCTGTTTTAAAAAATTGACCCTTATGACTGGTTTTGTGGTCCAGGGTCACTTATATTAAGTGTAATAAAGATATGTTCTTCAAACCATTATATAATTGAATTTTATTTGTTATTATAAACCCAAAACACTTTATATAATCTGGGAAATTATTTTTATTGTAAACAACATATTTTCTTCCCAATATTAGAATAATTACAATTCAATTCAACTTTATTTGCATATCACTTTTCATAATACATTTTCATTTCAACGCACCTTCACAGAAAATAGTGCCATTTAGTGAGTAAGTTAAAGGTAACAATGGCTAGAAAAACTTTCTAAAAAGATACTATTCTTGAATATATGTACATAAAGAATGTCATTTAAAATTTTAATTTACAAAATGTTATGCATTTTTAAAATTACATTTTATATCCTTATTTGTAAAATGTTACATTAATACATTAATATTTTAATGTAAAAAAAAAAAAAAACTATTTGTAAAATATTTAAAGGGATAGTTCACCCAAAAACACAATCAAAGATATATTTAAAAATATCCTTAGTCCTCCAAGGTTTATGATGGTTGCGAATGGCTGCCCAAATTTTGAAGACAAAAAAAATCCATTCTTCCATAACAAAATGTATCCATATGACTCCAGGGGTTAATAAACGCCATATGTGTAAGACAAATATCCTTATTTAACACTTTACAAAGTAAAATAAGACCTTTCGGTGCTACAAACATACGCATTCGACATAAGCGTTAACTTCCACGACTTAGTACAAAATCCTATGACGTACTATGCTATAACGCTTCAGAAGGCCTTTATTAACCCCCTGGAGTCGTATGGATTCATTTTTTTATGGATGGGTGCATATTTTTGTCTTCAAAATTTGGGCAGCCATTCACAACCATTATAAACCTTGGAGGACTAAGGATATTTTTAAATATATCTTAAATATATATCTATATTAAATATATATGTTTTTAAAAGAAGTTTCGTCTGCTCACCAAGGCTACATTTATTTAATTAAAAATACAGTAAAAAACAGTAATACTGTGAAATATTATTACAATTTAAAATAACTGTGTACTATTTAAATATATTTGACAAAGTAATTTATTCCTGTGATGCAAAGCTGAATTTTCAGCATTATTACTCCAGTCTTCAGTGTCACATGATCCTTCAGAAATCATTCTAATATGCTGATTTGCTGCTCAATAAACATTTATGATTATTTTCAATGTTGAAAACAGTTGTGTACTTTTTTTTTTCAGGATTCCTTGATGAATAGAAAGTTCAAAAGAACAGCATTTATCTGAAATACAAAGCTTCTGTAGCATTATACACTACCGTTCAAAAGTTTGGGGTCAGTAAGAATTTTTATTTTTTATTTTTTTGAAAAGAAATTAAAGAAATGAATACTTTTATTCAGCAAGGATGCACTAAAAAAATTTAAAGTGGCAGTAAAGACATTTATAATGTTACAAAAGATTAGATTTCAGATAAACACTGTTCTTTTGAACTTTCTATTCATCAAATAATCCTGAAAAAAAATATTGTACACAAATATTTTGTACAATTGTACACATTAAATGTTTCTTGAGCAGCAGATCAGCATATTAGAATGATTTCTGAAGGATCATGTGACACTGAAGACTGGAGTAATGATGCTGAAAATTCAGCTTTGCCATCACAGGAATAAATTACTTTGTGAAATATATTCAAATAGAAAACAGTTATTTTAAATTGTAATAATATTTCACAATATTACTGTTTTTTACTGTATTTTTAATTAAATAAATGTAGCCTTGGTGAGCAGACGAAACTTCTTTTAAAAACATTAAAAATCTTAGTGGTTCCAAACTTTTGGACTGTACTGTATATCGACCATTAAAAAAGTCAGCAACTATCTAAAATACAGAAGGTATCTTGTATCTTGTAACTTTTAAAAATCAAAAGTTGAGAAAACTTAAAAGTTTAAGGCAAAAACAAACTTCAGCAGATTTTTGAGTTTTCTCAACTTTTTGTTGAGAAAACTCAAAAATCTGCTGAAGTTTGTTGCCTTAAACTTTTAAGTTTTCAGATTACATTTTTCCCTGTAGCTAAATTATACTTAATACTATTTAAACTCTACTATTCAAATAAAACTAAAGACATAACATGATATTCCCAAAGCCGTTCCAGCTCATACACAAAAGCCTCAGCATCAGCCAAGTACTAATCAGGCCTGTGCAAATAGAAGCTCTTTCTTAATGAACTACAGGTCAACAAAAAAGAGCATCTCGCACCTCTAAGTCTGGAGTGGATGATCCCTTCAAAAGCCTGAACTTCATGCATCCTTATCTTCATAATCCTCTAATGCGAGAGGGGTCGGCCCGCTGCATGCGTTTCAGGACCGTGCCGAGGTGCGAGATACTGAGGTAATTAGAACTAGGGCTCTGCTTTAGATACCCTTGACCCTGTGACTGATATGCTAATGCGGAGCTCAATACACAGTTTACAGAGCACTGGGAGGAAAGGATTTAGACAATTTAGTTGTTTACCTCAAATCAACATTTAACCGAGCAGGATAAGAAAAACACTTCACATTGATGTGCTAATCGACCTTTGATGCTTTAGGAAAAACTAAGACGCTTTGAAAAGGAAGAAGTGAGCTCATTTGAAGGGAGGTCTGAGACTTTAAATCAACATTTCGATGAATTAACAGTGACTAGTGACATTTTTAATGAGTTAAGCGCACAATTCGTGTTTTTTGATGTTTGCGTTTGTTATTTAGTTTCGCATTGCCTGACTTTGCTATATTTTTTAATCTGTGTTAAATGCAAAAACCATGACCGTTATGTCAGCTGAACATTTGAAAACCCTTCTAATAACCTCATGTTCAGAATTCAGTACTTTTTTGATTTCATCAGTATTGTCACGTAAGTCATTTCTTCTGATCTTGTGTCAGATCAGTGTGTTGTCTGGGAACAGTCCAAATCTAATTATTTCAGGTCAGCACCGGGCAGGAAGGAGCAAAAAGTGACACGTTGTGGTCTGGGAACCATTTCCTCAGAGCTACTCACACTGAAGTCGTAATCCACAAGCCCAGGCCTGAGGAAGAGGTCACCTTACACCTTAGAGAAGAAAACAACAACTGCATATACAACATCAATAGCTTAAAATCTAAAAGCAGATATATCCTATACATTATATTATATTGTCATTTGCACATTTTTAGGTTGCTCTTAATTCAAAATAATTAGTATTTATGTATTTTATCATTTAGAATTACGTTTTTATTCTATTATTTTCTCTATAATGTATTTTACATTTTAATACAAAAGTAAAACTGATGAGTTAAGTGTTTTAAAAATCAACCATTTCAAATCTGCCCTGTTAAAAACTGTCCTTCCTGAGTTCCCATGAGGCCATAAAAGGAAAAAGTCAGTTGTCTAAACAAAAACCTGTGAACAACTGACAGATTACATGCAGGCTACACACTTCACGGAAAGATGTGTTACCCTGAAGAAGTAAGCATTTAATAAAAAGCAGAATATAAGTGACCCTGGACCACAGAACCAGTCATAAGGGTCAGTTTTTTAAAATTGCGATTTAAAGCTGAATTAATAAGCTCTCCATCGATGTCTGGTTTGTTAGGATTTGGCCGAGATACAACTATTTGAAAATCTGGAATCTGAGGGTGCAAAAAAATCAAAATATTGAGAAAATCGCCTTTGAAGTTGTCTAAATGAAGTCCTTAGCAATGCATATCCACTCACAAAAATAAATTTTTGCTATATTTACAGTAGGAAATTTACAAAATATCTTCATGGAACATGATCTTTACTTAATATCCTAATGATTTTTGCTATAAAAGAAAAATCGATAATTTTGTCCCATACAATGTATTGTTGGCTATTGCTACAAATATACCCATGCGACTTATGAGTGGTTTTGTGGTCCAGGGTCACAAATTTCTTAACTTTTTAATGAAATTTTATTTTTTTTAAAATGAATGAATGCATAAGTAAATGTACGGAAGAGGATTAGGGCCGAGATAAAATGTTGAGAATAAACTCATTAAATTACGAGAAAAAAGTCGTAATTTAACGAATTTGTTCTCGTAATTTAACGACTTTTTTCTCATAATTTAATGAGTTTATTCTCAACATTTTATCTCGACTTTTTTCTCGAAATGTAACATTTTTCTCATAATTTAACGAATTTGTTCTCGTAATTTAACGACCTTTTTCTCATAGTTTAATGAGTTTATTCTCAACATTTTATCTCGACTTTTTTCTCGAAATTTAACGACATTTTTCTCATAATTTGACGAATTTGTTCTCGTAATTTAATGACTTTTTTCTCGTAATTTAATGACTTTATTCTCAACATTTTATCTCGATTTTTTTCTCGAAATTTAACGAGCTTTTTCTCCTAATTTAATGAGTTTATTCTCAACATTTTATCTCGACATTTTTCTCGAAATTTAACAACTTTAATCTAGAGATGGTTTTATTTTTTTATTATTGCTTGGCCCTAATCCTCTTCCGTATAATTGTGATCCTGGTAAACCCATTATGGGGACCAAATTTCCCCATAGTACCACCAGTATTTTTTTTTTTTACATTGTGGGGGTCTCTTTTTTTTTGGTCCCCATGAGGAAAATAGCTTATAAATCATACTAAATTATGTTTTTTGAAAATGTAAAAATGCAGAAATTTGTGTGTGTGTGGTTCAGGTACGTTATTCAGAAAAATGTCCACACAAAGATGGAAATTTTCAAAACCCTTGTCCTTGTGGGGACATTTTTTGGTCACCGTGAGGAAAACAGCTTATAAATCATATTAAATTATGTTTTTTGATGAACTGTTCTGTGAAGCGTAGATTTAGGGGATAGAATATATAGTTCGTACAGTATAAAAATCATAATGTCCAAGTCCCCATGAAATAAGGAAATCCAATGTGTTTGTGAAAATTAAATGCAAAAAAAATGAAAGAAAAAATCTATAAAACATAATACAATAAGACCTGCCTACCTTTGATGCAACATGGAACATAAAAGTGAATAGCATTGTTTTGTTTGCCTAGCTTTGCATTGCTGATTAAAACTATACAATAACAAAAAAAGAACTTATAAATGGATTTGTTTTTTAATGATGTGACATGTAGTACTTAAATAACATAAATAATAAAAACTCCAGACTTTAATTCTAAATCTATCTTGAACTTGTGCACCAATGAATGTTATTTTACCACCTCCCACCTGTGCTTGAAGTGATGTGAGTTTTCCCAGAGACCCCCTGCCCCTGGTGTGATGTCTCTCTGCCGCTTTGAAATTCTTAAGCGCCTTGCGGAGGTGCAACATCACACCTCTTCATCCAGGATATATTGGGCTGCTGCCTCCAGCTCTTTAGCATTCACTCAGGTACCAGAGAACAAGAAGGAAACATCTCCTCTGCTGAAAGATCACAGCCATGGAATTTAACTTCACTCCTTATATGCTCCAAGGAGCCAAATGCCAGTTTGAATCATCTACCAGCATTGATGCTGGGTACTTCAGCGCCTGTGGAAGTCTTTCTCCAAGCTCCTCAATTGATTCTGGATGTTTTTCTCCTCCTACGAGCTGTTGGGGAGCTGGAAGACAGCCGGAGGCTGCTGAAAAAACAGACGTAGACTGCATACCGGCAAAAAACCCAAGAATAATCCTTCCTGCTGAGGGAAAGAGACGTTCCAGGTCCAAAAACCCTGGAACGAAGCGCCAGACGGCCAGCGAAAGAGAGAAGCTCAGGATGAGGGATCTGACCAAAGCTCTGCTTCACCTCCGAACCTACCTACCTCCTTCTGTGGCTCCTCCTGGACAAACCTTGACCAAGATTGAGACCCTTCGCCTCACTATTAGCTACATCTCATATCTTTCTTCTCAACTGGAACAGTCTGAGACCTCCAACCACGAAACAACACCAAGATGCTATTCGCAAGATACTTCAGATAGGCTTTCAGAAACCTGGTGTCTGGATGGAGTACAGGGACACGTGCAAGACAATGTCCAGTACTGTCCAACATTCACAGCCTTCAGTGATTCAACACAACAGATGGAAAACAACTTTCCTTCTACTTCACACTTCAGAGACACACAATCCTATATGGTAAGAAGGCTTTTCATCACACTTTATACTGAGTGTTCATTTAATAATAACCAAGAGTGTTATGTTTGTTGCAGTTATCTAATTGTGCGCTGAATTTCTTCTTTTAACAGTTTCCCTGCACAACAACACATGATTCTACATACAGCCATCAGTTTTTTCAATGAAGATCACAGAGAGGATATGAGGTCACCTTATGCCAAAATCAGATGGCCACTGTGTGAAAACTTCATCTAAAGACTTTATTTGTTGCATTAATTATTTGTAATTATTTATCAGAAGACATATTTTTCTATTGAATACATTTGTACTGTATATATTGCTTATTTATTGTCCTTTTCAATTAAATGCTTTAAAATATTACTAATTTTTGCATTTTCTTAGTTTGTTCCTCATACATTTTTGAAAACACAATTCAAACACTTCTATAATAAAATCATTTTAGTCAGCACAAGTTAAAAAAAAAAAAGTTGAAATTAAATAATGACCTTGGGAACAGCTAGTTAAATTCACTGCAAAAAGATACAAAGAATTCATAGGCTAATACACTGGAAAAAGGTGTATAGGATATACTTTTAAACACTTTTTATTTGGAAATTGTTAGTAAATTTCACAAACTAATTACAAAGAAACAGCAAGTAACACATTGAATTAAATGTTAAGTACTGGAATACTATTTTCTTAAAGTGTATGGTAAAATCCTTTGGGATTTGAATAATACCATAATTAGTTATAATTATGTATAAAATTATTTACATATCTACATATAAACCAATCAAAAGTCTCACACATTTTCTGTGTACTATTGCAAAACCAGCTTTTGAGAATGTGTGCCTTCCAAATTTTGATAGGTAAAATTTAAGCAGAGCTGCAAGCTGAATCCAAAATTAATGACGCAATGAGATGCAGGCAATGAAGCATCTGTACAAAATGTTAAAAAAGATTAATTTGTCATCACAAGATTGTAGTTGCTGCAGTACGATGTACTGTGTTAGTACTGTTCCTTTATAATCCAATCATCTTAATTTTACAATTGGTAGATGTTCTTATGTCATTCATTTACTTAAAGGATTAGTCCACATTTAAATAAACTTTTCCTGATAATTTATTCACCCCCATGTCATCCAAGATGTTCATGTCTTTCTTTCTTCAGTCGAAAAGAAATTAAAGTTTTTGATGAAAACATTCCAGGATTTTTCTCCATATAGTGGACTTCAATAGGCACCAAACAGTTGAAGGTCAAAATTAGTTTCACTGCAGCTTCAAATTTTTCTACACAATCCCAGATGAGAAATAATGGTCTTATCTAGAGAAACCATCACTCATTTTCTGAAAAAAAAATTGAAAATTATATAAGTTTTAGCCATAAATGCTCATCTTGAACTAGCTCTCTTCTTCTTCTCTATTAGAATTCAGGCAGTGTAGACACTGCTAAGCGTATTACTGCCCTCCACAGGTCAAAGTTTGAACTAATTTGTCATATACTATTGAACTAGCATATTGCATATAAAAATTAGTTCAAACTTTGACCTGTGGAGGGCAGTAATACACTTAGCAGTGTCTACACTGCCTAAATTCTATTAGAGGAGACGAAGGAGAGAGCTAGTTCAAGATGAGCATTTATGGCTAAAACTTATATAATTTTCTTTTCTTTTTTTCAGAAAATTAGTGATGGTTTCACTAGATAAGACCATTATTTCTCATCTGGGATCGTGTAGAACAATTTGAAGCTGCAGTGAAACTAATTTTGACCTTCAACTGTTTGGTGCCCATTGAAGTGCACTATAAGGAGAAAAATCCTGGAATGTTTTCATCAAAAACCTTAATTTCTTTTCGACTGAAGAAAGAAAGACATGAACATCTTGGATGACATGGGGGTGAGTAAATTATCAGGAAAAGTTTATTTAAAAGGGGACTAATCCTTTAATGCTTCACTCATCTGTTGTGCTTCATGTGTTGATTTTGTGTCAGTGCTTTCTTCAGATGCTGAAAATGAAAATTTGGTTAGTCAAAAGAAGGTGCAAATGAAAAGTAATACATTATTAATTATAAAATAAATATAATATTTATAGAATTTATCCAGTAATTAGCCTAACTGTGATTGTAAACAATACATTTTACTCTTTAGTCACTCTGTTGTGATAATAATACAAAAATAATATTTAAAACAAATTACTCACTCAAAGCAGAGGAATAATCACCTTTAGATGATGCTAGAACATGAATAGAAGTTAAAAAGAATTAATAAAAATTCCTTGAGGATATATCTTCTGCTGCATCTGAAATCGCATACTCTCTTGATTATGTATTTATTTTGAATAAGTAATTACTTTGTGAAAAAAGTATGTTCTATATAGTATGACAGTGTGTAGTACGAATGTAATCTGGATGTACTACACGTGTGACCTGCCATTCACAAATTCTCTCCCGTTGCCTCATGGGATAGTAAAGTGTCCATCGTATGCGCACTTCAGAATCTTGCCGGGAGTTGTAGGTCATCCGGGTACTTTTTGCCTACTTACTGTGAATTCAGACATACTTCTTTTGTCACATACTGTTTTTCACCAACTATATAGTAGGGAAGTATGTGACTTCAGATGCAGCCTAGGTATTTTTCATTCTTTCAAACCTGCTTGTCTCCTGTATTTATATAAGATGGCTCCGGTTCCAAACACCAACATTACAGCCAAAACTATCAGCACTGAGGGAATCACTGATTTAAAGGGTTCACCCAGATCAAATTCTGAAAACAAGCACATTAAAAGGTCACAAACTCAATACTGTGAGATTTTATTATTTTCTCACAACCAAATCATTACCCAAAGTGACGTCCAGTTTGTTGTCCAGACTGAGGTGTGTGGCAGAGCAGGTGTATTTATGTTTGTCTGCACTGATCTCCAGACTCTTCCTCATCTGGTACGTCCCATCTCCATTGGGCAGCAGATCTCCTCCAGTGATCTCATGATCAGGTACAGGCTGTCCATCTCTGAACAGGGTCAGGTTGATGTGACGAGGGTAAAATCCTGTCGCCAAACAACTCACACGAAACCCTCCAGAATCTGAGTTTGCTTTCTGAATGAGTCTGACTCGCGGTTTCACTGCAGAAGAAAAAGATCTACCTTAACCTTTGATAGAACACTATCTTAGCTATTAAGGTGAGAATTCTACTTTGTTTCAACAAAGAATTGTATTTTATACAAGGGCTTAATAGCTCACATCTTTTAAAATATTGTGGGAAGACATGCCTTTCTTATTCACTTGATTTTTTCTCTTTTTAAGGTAATTCCTGAGAGTTGCTATGCAACATGGGTAGTTTATAGTCTCATGACGCCATTTGAACAGCTCCAGAGATAGTGTTGCCATTTCTTTTGGGCTCTCATATGTAAACCTGTTGTCATACAAACGCATTTCATCTGTAGTAGAGCCGCTAAAAGCAAACTTGGAAATCATTTGTCCAGGCTTATCATTGTCCCACAGCTCACAATGGCTCATCACCTGATAAAGCTGAACACCTGTCAAAAGAAAAGAGACATAGCCTGTAATGGTCCATGAAGAACTGTGTCAATATGTCATATTTTAACCAACTGAACATACTTTCTGTATAGTTTTTAAATGTCAGTCTTCTCATAAAGAAAGGTTGCAAATCATGCCTCATTGCATAAAAGATGTAAGAAATGATCTCATCTTCATTTGTAGCATTGTCTCGTGGAATATATCTCTTCGTCTCTGAATTATAGTGGCCAACTGTGATGTCATCCAACATAAATGTGACACTGAATTCAGGAAATGTTGTCTCTCCTTTAATGTATGTTATGAGCAACCGCAAAGAGTGAGAACCTGTGAGAAATCAATAACAAATAATACAAATAAAAATGAGATAAAAGACAAAAAATATGGTTACACTTTATTTTACAGTGCCGTAGTTACTTTGTAATTACTCAAATAAGTACTGAGTACTATTAATAAACTACATGTACTTACTATAGAGTTACATTTAAGGGTTAGGGTTTGGTTTAGTGTTAGTTACTTGTAATTATGCATAATTTACTGTTACATGTAAGTACATGTAGTAACGTGTAACCATGGCACTGTAAAGTGTTACCAACAATATTTGTAATATTAAATACTGTTGGGGACATTATCTCTTGCGAAACTGAAAATTCTGTTTATTTTTTTAGTTAAAAGTTTTATTAATTGACTATTATGTAAAATCCATAACAAGGTGGGCACTTTGTGTCAGTCAATTTTTTAAAATGCTTATTTTTTTGAAAGAAAAATGCAAGTCATTAGTCTGGATCAGCCTATAAAATACTGAATACATGCAAGAAGTAAAATTTACTCACCCTCAAGTTGTTCCAAACCTGTATGAGTTTCTTTCTTCTGATGAACACAAAAGAAACACCAAACACTTGATGGGCCCCATTGTACGGTGGCCCAGTAGTGCACAACACAACGAAATTAAAAAAGCAAACATAAGTTCACAACACAACGGAAACAAGCCACAACACAACGGAATAAGCCACAACACAACGGAATTAAACCACAACACAACGGAATAAGCCACAACACAACGGAATCAAGCCACAACACAACGGAATCAAGCCACAACACAACGAAATAAAGCCACAACACAACGGAATTAAACCACAACACAACGGAATCAAGCCACAACACAACGGAAATGCTCCCGACCACTTGGGGGCTCTCAGAGCTAGGTAATATTACTATTCCTTGCCACTGTTCTATAAAGTCGACAGTTTTACAAAGATATCAATACCATGATTAGTTTTAAGTATGTAAGCATTGTATATCGACATGGTATATTAATTAAAAATCAACTACGTTAACAATAGCTTCATATTTATACTTGTGAATGATTTGACGCGATACCACGGCGCATGATAAAGGGAACATCCACCAATTCCACCAAGTGGTTAAAACGTATAATTTGTATTCATTAAAATTACTTTTAACATTTAAAAACAGACATATTCAAATTCCAAAGCTTGTCAGTCTTACCAACAGGAACTAACAACCTTTGGAATTTGAACATGTCTGTTTTTAAATGTTAAAAGTAATTTTAATGAATACAAATTATACGTTTTAACCACTTGGTGGAATTGGTGGATGTTCCCTTTATCATGCGCCGTGGTATCGCGTCAAATCATTCACAAGTATAAATATGAAGCTATTGTTAACGTAGTTGATTTTTAATTAATATACCATGTCGATATACAATGCTTACATACTTAAAACTAATCATGGTATTGATATCTTTGTAAAACTGTCGACTTTATAGAACAGTGGCAAGGAATAGTAATATTACCTAGCTCTGAGAGCCCCCAAGTGGTCGGGAGCATTTCCGTTGTGTTGTGGCTTGATTCCGTTGTGTTGTGGTTTAATTCCGTTGTGTTGTGGCTTTATTTCGTTGTGTTGTGGCTTGATTCCGTTGTGTTGTGGCTTGATTCCGTTGTGTTGTGGCTTATTCCGTTGTGTTGTGGTTTAATTCCGTTGTGTTGTGGCTTATTCCGTTGTGTTGTGGCTTGTTTCCGTTGTGTTGTGAACTTATGTTTGCTTTTTTAATTTCGTTGTGTTGTGCACTACTGGGCCACCGTACCATTGACTTCTACTATGGAAGTCAATGGGGCCCATCAAGTGTTTGGTGTTTCTTTTGTGTTCATTTTTGTGGAAAAATATGGAAGTCAATGGGGTCCGTCAACTGTTTGGTTACCAACATTCTTCAAAATATCTTTTGTGTTCAACAGAACAAAGAAACATATAGGTTTGGAATAACTTGAGGGTGAATAAATTATGACAGTATTTTCATTTGGATGAAATATGATTTTAACATTGACAAACTCTTTCTGAGCTGTACGTGTATGACTGGAAATAGCCGCAAGGGGGCGCTACTAAACTGGACTAACCTACAAGGACGATTTCGATTAAGAAAACATCTTGCTACATGTTTTTTTCGGACTCGTTAAATATACACATTTGCTTTTTTTTTCAAAGGTAATCTATAAATATGTGGCTTTTCACTTTAATTTTTGAATAATCTTAAAACAATATAAGAATATTTAAGAGCTAAATAGCCTAGCTAAAATATGTGCTGACTAGCCTACACTTGACACAATCTAGCTTTTAGTTATATATAAACAGTACAGAACGGTTGGACTACTTTTCAGAACTTCATTAAAGCTGCTGTAGGTAACTTTTGTAAAAAAAATTTTTTTTTACATATTTGTTAAACCTGACATTATGTCCTGACAGTAGAATATGAGACAGATAATCTGTGAAAAAATCAAGCTCCTCTAGCTCCTCCCAGTGGTCCTATTGCCATTTGCAGAAATACACCGCTCCCGGTAAGAAACAACCAATCAGAGCCAGGAGGAGTGTCTTAGCAGTGTCACTCAATCAAGCTCGCGTGCGCGCTGATCTCACCCCTCCCATGCACAGCGCCAGCGCATACAGGCTTCAAGATTAACGGTGTGCCGCAGCTTTGCTTATGGCGGAAAAACAATCCAAACTGTCAATTCCTCCAGTGGCACCTGCTCATAAAATAAAGACGGGTAAACGGAAAAAGACAGATGACGATGATAAAAAAGCCAAAAAGAAAGAATTAGATAGAGCCCGAAATAAAACGAGGGTAAATATCGGAGCGGCTTTTCCGAGGTGGAGGGAGCTACGTGTCCTGAACGGACTTGACACAACCGGTGCAGAGTCAGCCACATTTCTGCTTGACAAGTAAGTATCCCTGCTTGATTTGTTTAATTTTTTAAGAACTACACAACTAAGATAATTTCAAAACAGGACTGACAAATTATGTATGGCATGGTTTCTTGTAGATTTCAGGGTGGTCCTTTGCATATAACATCGTTTTATTTCGCCATAAGCAAAGCTGCGGCACACCGGTAATCTTGAATTTGACGCCTGTACACTGTGCATGAGAGGAGTGTGATCAGCGCGCACGCGAGCTTGATTGATTGACACTGCTAAGACACTCCTCCTGGCTCTGATTGGTTGTTTCTTACCGGGAGCGGTGTATTTCTGCAAATGGCAATAGGACCACTGGGAGGAGCTAGAGGAGCTTGATTTTTTCACAGATTATCTGTCTCATATTCTACTGTCAGGACATAATGTCAGGTTTAACAAATATGTAAAAAATATTTTTTTACAAAAGTTACCTACGGCAGCTTTAACCCCTAACTGATAGACTACATTCATATCTGACTGCAGGTTAATCTGAGAAACATGTAACATTCAAATAGCCTACACGCCTGTTTAAATGAACTGCAGCTAAAAATGCAAAACAAATTGAATCCTACCAGTTGATACAGTTGGAGCTGACTGAAGCACACATAGAAAAACTAATAATTTGATCATGATCTCTCTAAACGGACCAATTTGGTGTTTGCAAACAGCGATGACGTTTTTTTGTGGGCGGAGCCTAGCTGGTTGCAGAAAATGACAGTTAGGCAGTAGAAGTCTGTGGAAGCCACGAAATAAAAGAATAAAAAAAGTTAATTTCGAGTTTATATCTCACAATTCTGACTTTTATTTCTCGCAAATCTGAGTTTACATCTCACATTTCTTACAAAGAAAAACAGAATTGTGAGATATACTCGTTATTCTGTCTTTTCTGAATTGCAATTTATCCCGCAATTCTGACTTTTTCCCCCTCAGAATTGTGAAATAAACTCACAATTGCGAGTTATAAAGTCCGAACTGGGAATAAACACGCAAATGCAAGAAAAAAAAAAAAGTCAGAATTGTGAAATAAAAATTATTATGTTTAAAAGTTATCTATGTAAAATATTATAGGTTTAAATTATTTTAATTATAATTATTTCATGCTGTAACTGCTATGTATGTATGTCCTCTGAACTGCATATGTGAATATTATGTAGACTTAGTGTTTACATCAAATTCCTGCTTTAATAGTAGACTTAATCCTTGCAGGTGTCATCAGTCCAGTCTGTGAAACGTCTCTGTTTATCTTCAAAGGACGTTTTCAATTATGGTTTTTTTTTTAAATGAAGACTATATTTTTTGCATTCCGATTCCAACATCCAGAGGCACAACAAAACATTTTTCTCTTATTCTGTGGATTTTGCACATTTTCCTTCAATTGCTACCGCTATTCATTTCACACATAGGCTACAACTTCATCTGAAGAATAATGTATCATGTAAAGTCATCCAAAATATAGTAAATTCAGATAATTACGTCTGTTCGCTAATGAAATTTACAGCACCCAAAATGAATGAGAATGAGAATAACAAAAAATTAAATGATGAACCGACAATAGAGACAATAGCCTAATGAAGAAAGAAAAAGAGACAATAAAATTACAAAATCTACTGACTTTTCATCAAATGACTTTGTGAGCATTTTTTATTTGAGTTCAAATTAATTTGTAGCCTATTATTCATTTCACTACACTTGATAACTGAGACACAAGATGGCGCCATTGCGGGTTTTTTTAAAACAAGACTGTGTGAGAGGTTAGTTCACCCAAAAATGAAATTGTATCATTAATTACTCACCCTCATGTCATCCCACACCTGTAAGACCTTTGTTGATCTTCGGAACACAAATTAAGATATTTTTAATCAAATCCGATGGCTCAGTGAGGCCTCCAGACAGCAATAACACTTTTTCAATGCCCAGAAAGCTACTAAAAACGTATTTAAAACAGGTCATGTGACTACAGTGTTTTCTCCTTAATATTATAAAGCGACGAGGATAATTTTTGTGCGCCAAAAATAACATAACAGCGACTTTATTCCACAATATCCAGTGAAGGCCGATTTCAAAACACTGCTTCATGAAGCTTCGAATCTTTACAAATCATAGGTTTTGAATCAGTGATTCGGAGCGCGTATTAAACTGAAGTTTCAAAACATTTATGACGTAATGAAGCCTCATTTACTGAAATCATGTGATTTTGGCGCTCTGAACCACTGATTCGAAACAAACGATTTGTAAAGATTCGAAGCTTCATGAAGCGGTGTTTTGAAATCGCCCTTCACTGGATATTGTGGAATAAAGTCGCTGTTTTGTTATTTTTGGCGCACAAAAAGTATTCTCGTCGCTTTATAATACTAACACTATAGACGTCACATGAACTGTTTTAAATACGTTTTTACTAGCTTTATGGGCATTGAAAAAGGGAGTGTTATTGGTGTCTGCAAGCCTCACTGAACCATCAGATTTAATCAAAAATATCTTAATTTGTGTTCCGAAGGTCTTACAGGTGTGGGATGACATAAGGGAGTTTAACTTTAAACTCCACTCAACTAAATTTGCATGTGTAAACAATCGTAAATTATTATTATTATTATTATTATTATTATTATTATTAAATATTCTTTTCTTTTTACTAGCAATATGTTGAATAGTATTTTTTGTCAATTTGTAGGTCAACCCAAAATCTATTCATCGTGGCAGCCCTCTGGTATTGGTTTATCAATGAAATAAAATCTTAAGAAAATTAACCTTTTATATTTTTATATTATGACATTAAATGATAATGTACATACAAAGGCTACACCATAGAAACATCAACAGTTAATAAAACAGGTGGTGAGTGTGATAATTCTGAAACTTTTTTAATTCTGAAACTTAGATCTTAGATCAACAAATCAAAACGTTTACAATGACCATTGCATAGTACTGAGATTATAGGCTTTATGCAAACAGTGAATTATAATGGGGATGTATAGGGATATAGACACAAAAATTTACTGATTAGAACATGTTGCTTTAAACATTGAAATACTGTGAAAATATTAGTCGCATAAATGTAATAATTAGAATACAAAAAAAAATTAAGGAAAAGATGATCTAAACATTTATTGTGTTTTGATAAAAAATAATGTTTATTGTGTAATTCTATTGTGCATTATAAACTTTAAAATAGTATTTTACTTGCATGCCACTGGGCTATTGACATGAACAAACCAGCCATTTGATAAATATTAGAACCTCATTGTGCCAGATACTGTTCCCATGGGGGGAACAGTATCCAATGGCAAAAATCCAGCTGTCAGCATCCATACCCCCCCCCCCCCCCATATGATAAGAGATGTTTCTGTAGTGGCTTAAAAGATGCTGATTCTATTCTGTGTGTGGATGGAGCTTAACCAGCATCAGCGTAAAGATTTATTTTTTGCCGTTTTTGTCTTTTATTGTAATAGAACATATAGACAGAAAGCAAAATGGAAGAGACAGAGGAGGAATGGGATCAGGTAACGCACATGAGCCAGGACTTGAACTCAGGTATCCCAAAGCACTGGGGCATTATATGTCAGTGTGCTGCCACTGGGCTATTGACATGAACAAACCAGCCTCAGTTTGATAAAAATTAGAACCTTATTTTGTACGATCCATGGGGGGAACAGAATTCGACTAGTCTGGGTAAACCCAGCCTTATCTGCCGGCGATTTGATTTCGCTCGGCAACTCAGTCTGGAAACCCGTGCATTCATTTCTACTGCTCTCTGTTACACTTTTGCGGGAACCAATCACAGACTGGCTTATCCACCTTGCTCGCTATTGGCGGGTATAACACGATGACGATAGAGAAGCGACAGCAAGCAGCTTTCAAACTCTATCTGATCTACCCGTCTCTCGCACGAACGTCACTCCAAAATAACAATGCACAATCACAGTGACGCCGATTGTGTTAAGCATTTACCTTATCTGAGAGAAATGTAGCAGCGCGTTGATCCGACAGTCTCTTCAAAGGAAGATTATAAACAGCGATTAATGACACAAAATGATTCTCTGCTGTTATTTTGGTGGTTTGCTTCACGATGTGAGTACAGGACTCTTTTACTTCAATGCCCCTTGATGGTAGACAATATTTTTATTATTTGCTCTATATGTTTCGTCTCCCTGCTTCTTGAATCTCGCGCCGCCTGAGCTGACTGGAATTCTTTTTGGTTGTCATGACAATGACGTAGTTTAGGGCGGCTATATTCCGCGTTCATTTACACTGAACCAGAACAGTATCAGAATCGCCTTTTAACCTCTCGACGATGCTGAATGACTTCTTTAGTTAGCAAACAAATTGCTCGAGTGGGTGTAAATAGCGATCACTTTCATGTTTTTTTGCACAACCTGCAAAAATCGCTCGATGCCGTTGCTGCTTCTACAAACCGCGGATCAATGCTACAAACCAATACAAACTAAACCTGCGTCTCAATCAGCTAGGTCGTGAATCAGTATATCATGCAAGTGAATGTGGCTGATTCCCTGATCAGTGCCCTGACTACTGAACTATGGAGCTGAGACACACGGTAAGCCTGTCTGGAGTTTTCGCATCGCTTTGCAAAAGTACGTCACTCGGATCGTTGATCTGATTGGTTGAAGGACTATCCAATTGCATGACTAATGCTCGTTGATCACGCCTCTTGTGCAGTAGGAAATACATAGCAAACTCCCCAGACCAATGTTCAATTTTAAATTGAGCTTGGTCTGGTGATAGCCAGACTAGAATTTGACAGCAAAAATTGGCAGAATTCGATGGCAAATATACAGCTGTCGAAATCCGTTCCCCTCCCCCATGTGATGAGAGATGTTGATGGAGTGACTTAAAAGATGCTGATTTGATCCTCTGTGTGGATGGACTTTAACCAGAATAGGTTTAATAAATATTATAACCACATTGTGGAAGAAACAGAGAACCGAGTGCTGTATAAGAACATTTATTGTAATACACAAAAAATAACATTGTTAGACAAAATATATCAGATGTCTTACAGTCACATAATAATATAGCGCAAAAAATCGGACTGATGTAAACTATAAACTATACGGTACTGCATTTTTTTCTTAGCTGAGTATGAAAGACCCTCAGTTGAAGGTGTTATATGCTAACAGATAACCATCATTATACATGTAAAGTCTCCTATCAACAGGATTGTAGTTGAGATTGGCTATTCCAGCAGAAACCTTCTCAAAAGGCAAAGAAAGAGTGTTTATCTCTTGGCCAGTGGTTGTATCAAAGGCATAAAACACCTCTTCTTGGTAAGTACTAACAAAGCGTGTAGCGTACAGGACCCCGCACACCATAAACGTGCTGGTGACGGACCTCTTAAAGAGATGTGTCTTCCAGGTATGTGTGATATTGAGCTCCAGCGGATCTAAGCGACTCACAACAATGTTGCCGTGATTCTCCTCTGTGGCATATATCACCCACACGGCGTCTTGATCAGCCTCCAGGTCGATGTCTGTCCAGTCACGGCAGCTATAGTAGCAGAAAGGGAACTTGTTGTCGATTCCGGCACCATCTAGTTTGACACGCTTGGTTGACTGTGATGTAATGTTGAAGCTGCAGATCTCAGCAGTTTCATAGCACTGGTAATATACGGTATTGTCGTACAGTATAGTGCCAGAGCCCTGAACGGCATTTTTGTCACTGTAGGATGATGCTATCGGTTCATCTTTGTAGTTCTTGCTGGCCATGAAGTCTTCATGTGAGTTGTACACCCTGATTATGTTCCCATGCTTGTTTCCACTCACCAGACAATGTTCCCAATAAAGGTTATTGGTTAGTAGGGCATCACGACCCCAAGCACCAGAAATATAGGACTTGCTGATAGAATTGAGCTTGGTGACCCTTGGAGAACTTATTCTGGTCATGATACGCTGATGACAAGTGCCTGCAAGTAATTGTAGTAACACATTTTAAGATTTTTCTTAGTTTTTTTAGAAACTTTTTGAACTTCATAATTCAGAAAATGGCATTACATTCTTTAAAAGTTCCTATATCGTATAACTCACAAATAATCAGTAATGTACTTACTTCTGAAATCATTTGGTATGGTTTTGCAAGTCTGTGCACGGTTGTTGAGGTCTTGTAACCTCTTCTTCATGGTCTCTAGGTTGAAGAAATCATCTTTGTACATCCTTTGGACATCATTTTTTGCCTTATTTAACTGAGAACAACACAGATGTATCATAAAACTTTCACATTTACTATTATTTATATTGTTTAAATAGTTCTGTCAGTTCTGATCACTAAAGAAAAGAGTTATTAGAAAAGAACATTTGTTTGTATTCATGTTGCCATGTCTACCTCACTTAGCAGGTTATGTGTCTCGTTGTTGGGGTTCTCCATGTGTGCTTCATTGACAATTTGATGGATTTCCTCGAGTTCCTGGTTCAGCTGTCGCAGGTGAAGGCTGTTGTACAGTCCACTTGTGTGAAGGTAATTAAATGCTTTCAGACGGGCTGTGATGTTCTGAAGAGTGGCTCCCATCGACGGCAGTTCTGCATCTGTGTTCCTCAACTGGAAGTAGTTAATTGATATTGCCTTAATTCAAGATTCTTCTCAATTTAAATGAACCACATTTAAAAATCAATGCAGTGTAGTTGCAACTGCAAACAAGGAAGCTTAACTAATACCTTACCTTTTCCTCGAATTCATTCAGATTCTCCTCACAGGTCTGGACCTCTTTTGTGACTTCCACAAACTGTACAGCAGGGAAGGTCCAGATAGAGCTGTTTATTTTGCACAAACATGAATCTGTCTTCTGTAGACCTGGAATTCTCTGAGCCTCGACAGTTGCCTTATGTACAAACACAATCAGATTACTACATACATACATTCTCTCATATTTTTTACATATTTTTTTAGAGATGTTGTCAGCTAATTCAAGACACAAAGAGAAAACTTACAATGACTGTGAGGAGCAGCAGGTAGATGAACATGTTGACAGAATGGGCTGAAAGACTAAAGATCTGCTTTAAACCACATACAAACACTAATATGTTGCAATTATGTTATGCAAGTTGCCGTTTTGGGGATCTGTTGAAGAGGATGTGAAAATTGCACATATGGCTGATATCAGAAATTCAGGAAGAAATTTGGTTAAAAAAACAAACAAAAAAAAAAAGTTCCCCCTAAATATTTTTACAACCCCATCTGTTTTATCAATGCAAAAATGTTTACTGCAACTGCTGATAAAAAAGCTCAACAAATTCAAGGGTCAAGAGCTCAACTAAAGCAAACACTGATCTAAAACTGAGCATACACTAAAACTAAACATTTTCAATAAAACATCAACATCTAAACCTCTGTTAATTCTCAATAAGAACTTCTGTAGACATGTGTCAGAAATAAAGTCAGTCTGGTTAGTAATGTTACTGGTTAGTACAGTGGCAACTGTCAAGGAGTGGGATATATTAGGCAGCAAGTAAACAATTCTTAAATTTTTACTTTGCCAAAGGCCAAATAGTGATGGCTAGATGACTGGGTCAGATCATCTTCAAAATGGCTTGTGGGGTGTCCCCATTATGCAATGGTTAGTATCTAAAAAAAAAAAAAAGTGGTCCACTCATCGCTGCATGTGGGGAACAAAGCTTGTTTGGTCTGTCTGTGTGTTAAAAAAAAATAAAAATAAAAAATCAGAACTTTAAAAAATATATAATAATATATATAAAAAATAATATAAATATATTTTTGTATTGTAAAAGTTGATCTGCTGTAGAATCACAGTGCTGCTGTAATCAATAATGTGAATCTAACTAAGATTGGGCTCTAAATGAATATTATGTGAAAACATAACCAACACCACCTGATCATCTTTTAACTTTCCTTGTCTGGTTGGTTTTAACGCAGATAAAACTGCCCAAACAAAACCTAATATTAAATAGCCAAGGGTCAAGAGCTCAGCTAAAACAAACCCTGACCTCGATGATGGTGACTTAAAAATAGTGATTTTCTCCTTTGGTGATTCTGCTTGTTATCATCAGGTGTCTTCAATAATGGTCAATCATCACTCAATTAAACACTTATTTATCTCATTAATGCTTCAGTGGGTGGAATAAAAATATGGCAGGACTTTTACTCTCTGACCCCTGGACTTCCCACCTCTGCATGTGACCAATTCCAAGCCACATCAATCTTAATAAAACTATTAATTTTGTATATAATCATTTGTAAATTCTATATAATTGTTAATGAGGGCTGGAAGTAAAAAATGCAAAATAAACAGTATTTGATAATAATTGATAAATAATTGAGTGATGATTGACTGTTATTGAAGATACCTGATGTTAACTTCAGGTATTTTCAATAACAGTCAATCATCACTAAATTAATCACTTAATCATCTCATTAACTTTAACACTGCTTCAGTGGGTGGAATAAAAATATGGCAGGATTTTTACTTTCTGACCCCTGGACTTCCCACCTCTGCTTTTGTTAGTCAATTTAGCTCTAATTTTCAATTCAATTCCTTGACAAGGGCAGCAGGGACATTCTGAGAACTTTTCCAAATAAAATATGTTTCCATAAACGTTCAGAGAACGTCCTGAATGTTCTGTGAAGGTCTGCCAAATAACGTCCCCCAACCCTTAAAAGATCTCCACATGGTGACCATCTTTTTAGTCATGCAAATTTGCAGTTTGGGGTTGTCTTTTGAAGAGGATGTGAAAATTGAACATATGGCTAATTTCAGAAATTCAGGAAGAAATTCAGTTGAGAAACTTCATCCATAAAAATATTCAACCACAAGTTCCCCCCCTATAAATGTCCAACCTCAATTCATCATTTTTTCTTCTTTTTTCTTTCTTTTTTTCTTTTCTTGCCAATGCCCAGATGCAGATATAATGCAGGCCCTAATACTGAAAAAGACACAAGAATAGTAGGCCTATATTTTGGAAAGAAGCAGCATGTCCCTCTGAAATAGTAGAGACTTGGGGCAGCATGTCCCTTACAGGATAACAATGGCAGCAAAGGGGTGCTCTTCTGTTATAAGCAGAGAAATGGGCATGCCCCTTTAATTGCAGTTAACCGAATGAGCTTAAGCACTTAAGCACAAAAAAGCATGTTGCCAATACCAAAAACCTTAAGCAACAAGCATTTTGCCAATACCAAAAACCTTAAACAACAAGCATTTTGCCTATAACAACCAAAAGCTTAAAGCAACAAGCATGTTACTGATAATAACCAAAAAAGCCTAGGCAACAAGCATTTTGCGTGGATCAATACGTGGATAAACAAGCAATGAGGATAAAAGCAAAAGTTTACTTAAGGCTGGCCTACAATTAAAGTTTTTAAAAATATTACAGGCCAATTTCACAAGAATCAGAAATTACGTCATGCTTAGTAAAGTTCCCAGCCAGCACAGCATGGTGGGGCCCAGATGGGTGTCACCTGGGCTGTCTAACTGGGGCCCAGACATTTTTGTCCACGGTTTCCATGTAGGCACCACATGGGTTAGCCCAGATGAAATGAACACTGCTCAGTGTGCACACTACAGGCTGTTAAATGTAACACAGAAACATGCTGGAGTTAATGAGATAAAAGTTGTTATTGAGAATTACCAGAGGTTTAGATGTTGATGATTTGTTGAAAATAAGTTTGGTTTGATGTCACCGTGATTGAGGTCAGTGCTTACTTCAGTTAGGCAGTTTGACTCTTGACTGTTTTAGTGCTTCTCTGGCTGTTCTAACTGTTTGTTAAGACATGAAAAACAAGAGACAATGTGATAAGAAAGTTATCATTATTTAGTGGCTTAATTCACTGATCTATTGACTGAGCTTTTTATGAGCAAAACGTGCTTAACTTTGTGCTTGATCTCTTCTAGAATTATGATAAACAATGCTTTAATCAGAAAATTTGAAAAACACATTGATCACTAAACACTTCAAAGCCCCCTGCAAGATTTAGTTACACACAGACATCAAGAATCAGCGTATGAATCTCAACAATGGTGACATGCTTCATGCCGCAATGCATTCTGGGAGCCATGGATGAGTTTTGTATGAGGCACCCAGAATGCATTGCGGTATGAAGCATGTCACCATTGTTGAGATTACAGAATCTCAACAATGAATCATCTCAACAGCCAAACAGAATCATCTCAAGCTGTTTGGCTGTTGAGATGATTCTGTAATCATCTTGGACTTGTCTAATTCACTGATCTCTTTCTGTGTCTAGTCTTTACTGCCTCCCCTTACAAATCGCTTCAATATTGGGAGAAAAGGACAATTTGTTATCCAAAACAGTCCCCAAATACTTGTCTACAAATGCCTACTCCATTAATGCAAAATGTAATTTAACAGTTACAAACTGTTAGTTAAAAAACAGTTATGTACTGGCAACACTGTTGCCAGTAGTTTACTGTAAAATTGAGTTTTGTGGGTCACCATTGTGCTGAAGAGTAGAGCCTGTGCTTAGGTTCAAGAGACAATCAAGAGGTATTGGTGTTATGCTGCATGTTGTTTTATTTAACAGATGGTGACTGTGTAGTTGCTGGTGCAGTCTTTTTGTTTAAAATGTTTGTGTTGAACTCTAAAGAAATAAATTCCTAGTAATGATATGCTCATATTATTAGCATATAATAAAAATTAGTTTGTAAATTTAAATGACACTCTGACAATTTGAGATCTTTGGATTTAGTGCATGGTATCTTTACAGTAACATACTGTAGATTACAGTAAATAACTGGCAACAGTGTTGCCAGTATTTTACTGTAAAAAAGCCTGGCAAGGTCTAACAGTGCATTCTATTCTGTCGGGATTAGTTACATAATGTGAGTTTAATAGGCTAAATGCTTATTAATCTCAAGAAATTACATCCCACATTCAAGCATATTATAACTAATCCTGACAGATTAATATGAAATTAAGTCAATTTATTTCCAATACCATGCCGTATACAAAATACATTAATCACAGTCTTTGCATTAAGCAACAAAGGAATGTGCATTAGCAATATACTACTAATGGGTTTGTTAATACTGTGCATATTTACAGTTTTTTAAGAGGATGACGACAAGAGCATATGTGAGTGAATGAGATTAAATATCACTGAGAGGTGACAGAAGTGTTGTCGTTTACTATAAATATATCCAGAAACATATACTCGTCTAGGTTGCGAGCGGTTCTGCTTCTTATTCAGAAGATCAGGTCTGTGTGAGAAGGGAACCATCTGTCTTGCCTGCACTTGGTGATGGACCCCGGCCATAAGCTGCATAGCTTCCATTTTCCACAGTGTCAGAAATAATATCTGCGCTTATGCGCATGTTAATGTTGAATACTTACGTAGGTAGGCGTGTGTATGTGCGTGCACATATATGCATATGCATGGTAGGTGCATGCTATGTGTATGTGTGGGTATGTATGGGCATGTATGCATTCATGTATGTGTGTATGTAGGTATGTGTACGCCTATATATATGTATATGTGTATATATATATATATATAGTTGTGCTATATGTGCATGTGTGTGTGTATGTGTAAACATGTACAGATGCAGTGGAAATAAATGGAATTGAATTGAATTGAATTGAGCTGCCAGCTGATAATTTTGGTCCACACGGAGAATGATATAACGTGTAATTTTCATGATATTTAATTCTTTGATTCTCAAACTGGTTCTTGTTAGGCACAGCCATCACTGTTACCAGAAAAAAAATGTACCCAGCATGGGCCAGTCCGGAAGCCAAAAACCCGAGATGGTCCGCACTGCAGAACACCAGATCCATGTACATAGCATGTTCAGCCCTGACTATCTGCAAATTAAACTTTTTCATTTTTGAATTAAAATGACAATCCTTCAAAAATAATGCCTATATGCATGGTCTGGCAAGGACTACTAAACCGTTCTGGAGGAACATGTGTGGCCAATGGTTGAAACATTGTAGCCTGAAGGTGGTGCTGTGTATCATGATGATAATGCTCCAATATTAGGGGTGTACATGTATTCATCCTGAACCGTCTCGGTATTGTCACGGTTTGGTGCGTATGGTCCGAATACAATCGGTCACAGCTGACCCACACTCCAATCCAGAAGGGAGCATGCGCGGTAATGAAACTCCACAACAGGAAAAAGAGCAGAAGAAGAAGAGATGATCTATAGAGGGTATGCATCGACGTCACTTTCCCTTTGAAAACGCGTTCCCTCAGTTGGACTGAGTGGTAAAAGAACCTGCTGCGTGACTGGATTTAACAGGGGAAACTGCGAAAACGCGAGTAAAACTAACGAATTACACTAAAGGTTGGGCTCAAAAGTGTTCCTTACAACTTGTCAAATAAACCTAATCCATGGATATTGACATGCAGCCAGGAGTCGTGTTTCCTGATATTTATATGTGCCTGATTTGACGGTGGGGAAATACATAAAGCAAATCTGCCTGTGAACGCTTTATATAACTACAATATAGGTAGATTTAAATCCGCGTAATCACTTATATCAATGTTATATCGTCATATTGTCCAGCCCTAAAACATATATATAGTTTTTGTCAGTGTTGTTTATTTAAAAACACCCAATTAAGCAGAATATAAGATGGTAAATATTTAAAAACTTTCGCAAGTTTTTAAATATATACCTCAGGTTTTGTGTCAAAGCTATTTATACAGTCAGTCGCAAAGCTCTTTTCCGGTTTGGACGTGTTTCGTGTGTTTTTCGCGACATTCACGCTGAAAACCAATGCTGCCGCTCAGTCTTTTGCCACTCAGCGGCGTGACCGCAGTCGTAACGGTCGACGGTGACATCACGTGCATACCCTCTATACCAAAGACTATAGAATAATGCTGCGTTCACGTCACCTCGTATTTACCGGAATCTTGAAATGACAACACGTGACGTTATATTCGGAGCTGTTCACGTCCTTTTGGTCCTTGAACTGGGAATTATGCGTTTCCATGGCAGCACTGTCGACGCCTAAATGAATCTACCGCGGTCAGGTGGTACAGCGCGGCCACGTGGTATATCTGGGAGCTTTCAGAAAACTCCCAGGTTACAAGCTGTAATTACGAGCTCTACGAGGACGTGAACGCTTTTTACAAGCTAGAATCTCGTAACTACAGGAATTACGAGGCCACGTGAACGCACCTTATCACAAGACTTGTCACTCGTATCCATGGGTTTCATGTGACGTCACTGTATGTTATCGCCGCCATATTTGTGTCCGGTCACAGCTGCGCGCTCTGTTTAAGTCTATGGTGACAGCAGCTACAACTACCAGAGGAAGGCCAACAAAACACTCTCAGAAGGTTCACAACTAATTTACAATATGTCTGGGATATGTGGTGCTGTTAGCCGTTTCAACAGTCGTCAGAACTACAAATTTATTTGATCCCAAAGGAGTTAGATCGGCGGAATTATTGGCTTCATTGAGAAAGGACCACACCACTGGCAGCCAAACAGCAATGCACAACATTAATAACTGCTGGGACTGTCATTTACATAACATTATAATTGTATACAATATTGTATTAAAATATTGTGAATTCTAGTTGGTGTGTTTCGGCGTGTTATTACAGGATGAACAAATTCACGACAGGAGCTGCCTACATTACTTAGTTCAAGTACATGCGTGCATGATTTTGTGCAAATATAAGTTGTAATTTTATGTCTAGCTTGTATAAATATGAATTACCCTATATAGGATGTGTTCCTTTGAGTTAATTAACCTTCTAGCAAAGTGCTTAATTTTACGGGTGTTCATTCAACGCGTGCAGCTCAAATAATACTGTTATCAAAATGAGATGATTTGAGAAAAAAATCTGTTATTGTTCGTGATCCTTATTAATCAAACCATGTGTTGCTGAATATAATACGAGAACAATATAAGAGCTAGTTATTAAAAATAATGCATTCATTTTTTTAAAAAAAAAATATGAAAGTTTTAATATTACTGTAAAAATTTAATGACTTAATCATTGCTGTTTGAGCTGCGCACGCTGAAGAGAATAAAAACTCATAAACTGAAAGTTAATTAACTCAACGGAACACATCCTATATAAAATAATTCAGATATTTATACAAAATGAAAATAATACTACAACTAGTATTTGCACAAAATCACGCATATATGAACTTGAAGTAACGTCATGGAACTCCGAAACACAGCAAATAAGCCCAAATAATTCACAACGTTGTGTTACAAGTATATACGACTATAATATAATTTATAAGAAGACAGTCCCAATCATATATGTTTTGCCTTACTTTTTGAGCGCTCGCGCTGAAGCTATATGATCATCAGCTCTGTGGGTTATTTCCTCAACGAAACACATCCTTTATGAGAATAATCAGATATTTATACTTAATAAAATTAATATTACAAGTTTTATCTGCACAAAATTACGCGAATGCACAAGTGAAGTTTGAACAAGTTATATAATCAATGTTTAACTCCAGTAGACGCCCTCTTCCCACAACAACACGCTGAAACAACAACATAGAGAATTCACAACATTTTATTACAATAGTGTTCTCGTTATAAATGTAAATTACAGTCCCAGCAGTTATTAATGTTGTGCGTTGTTTTTTGGCTGCCAGTGGTGTGGTCCCTTCTAAATGAAGCCAATAATTCTGCCGATCTAACTACTTTGGGATCAAATAAATTTGTAGTTCTGACGACTGTTGAAACGGCTAACAGCACCACATATCCCAGACATATTGTAAATTAGTTGTGAACCTTCTGAGAGTGTTTTGTTGGCCTTCCTCTGGTAGTTGTAGCTGCTGTCACCATAGACTTAAACAGAGCGCGCAGCTGTGACCGGACACAAATATGGCGACGGGCATAGCGGAAGTGACGTCTTTGAAACCCATGGATAGACCTTATGTAGCCCCGCCCCTTTTCAGCGTTGCGCTCGTTGTCTTTTGACTTCCGGTTTGTATTTACACAGCGATATTACATTTATGAATGAACTGCTCGTTTTAAACTCTTCCCGATCTACTGACATTTGTTAAGACATCTGCTTTAAACATAACAATGCTCATGATAACTTTCATTAACTCTACAACAAGTAAATCCACTTAACCAACTAATTATTCTTTGACAGCGATGCCATAGAAATGTACAGAGCTACCGCAAAACGGAAGTTCAAAGACAATTTTATAAAGATGGCGGCGCGCTTGTTTCTCTGGTAAATAAGGTCTATAGAGGGTATGCACGTGACGTCACCGTCGACCGTTACGACTGCGGTTACGCCCGCTGAGTGGCACAAAGACTGAGCGGCAGCATTGGTTTTCAGCGTGAATAAGGCGCAAAACACACAAAACACACCCAAAACGGGAAAGAGCTTTGTGATTGACTGTACAAATAGTCTTGACACCAAACCTGAGGTATATATTTAAAAACTGCCGAAAGCTACAGAAAAAAGAAGCAAATGGATCACTGCAATTCACAGAAACAGCTGGACTCCAGCAGAGTACATGAATTTGCAGTTATCATTTTGTGTAAAATTGTTGATTTTGAGGTAAAATCATACCATATATTGTATTGTTATATGTTATGTTGACAACTCATCAATTAAATATTTTCCATATTCTGCATAATTGGGTGTTTTTAAATAAACACTGACAAAAACTATACTATAATATGTTTTAGGGCTGGACAATATGACGATTATATAACATTAATATAAGTGATTACTCGGATTGAAACCTACCTATATTGTAGTTATATAAAATACTCACAGGGTATGTATGTTGAAACCTACCTATATTGTAGTTATATAAAATACTCACAGGAAGATTTGCTTTATGGATTTCCCCTGCGTCGAAGTCAGGCACATATTAAATGTCAGGAAACACGACTCCTGGTTGTATGTCAATATCCATGTATTAGGTTTATTTGACAAGTTGTAAGGAACACTTTCGAGGCAAACTTTTAGTGTAATCGTTTGTTTAGTTCGCGTTTTTGCAGTTTCCCCTATTAAATCCAGTCATGCAGCGGGTTCTTTTGCCACTCAGTCCAGCTGAGGGAGCGCATTCCGGCGGGAAAGTGACGTCGATGCATACCCTCTATTCAGTGGCGTAGCAAGTCAGCACCGGGCCCATATGCAAATTTTTTTACGGGCCCCCCTCTTTTACAGTCTATGGCCCCCCTTGGTTGTTTTTTTTTTTTTTGGGGGGGGGGGGGGCTTTAATATAAATAAGATATTATCACTAACATGCAGACAGAAATGGTAAAAACATTTATAGGAATGATAAAACGGCTTTTCAACAGAGTCTACGTTTGAATTAGACCGATACGACTCTTGCTTTGGAATTTCAGAATGACCATAGCATCATTTCAGATGCGATGAGTCCGAAGATTATTCCAGTTATGAATTAATTATTCTGTCTTTTTTAATGCACGTTTTATTCCTAATAAATTTACTATAAGTTTCTTCTCTAAATATTTTTCCATCACGTTTTATGTGCATTTTATTTCGTTGAATAAAGAGTATCCACCCCAACGAGTGTACGCGTTACATTTATTCACATCTTGTGCAGTATCTTAAGATGTGCGTAGATGTTTTTTCAGAAAACTAAAATGACTCATTTAAAATTCTGTACTACTTACATTACTGCATGCACAAGTTTTCAGAAAGCGAATACTGGTCAAATACAATAGATCATCGCTAAGACATTGCATTGACCATTTTATGGTCCGTTTATTAAGATTCTTAATGATTTTCAGTATATTTAACATAGATAGACTATAGAAAGTTATTGACAACATTATTTCTATTATACTTCTTTTTCTGAACATGTACACGGGTTCTGTCGCGCGCACAGACGCGCATGCGAGCCTTTGAAAGTATTTAGCTGCAGAAAGACGCGTTCGGCGTGTGCGCTGCGTACTATCTAGTGGGTTTTGTTTTCAAGCACTCAGTTCACTCTATTGTACAGCATGGGCTGTTGTACAGTACACACACATTGTCCGTGCCATCACAAAAATTGTACTGCACGTGGATTGGTAGTGCGGTCGTCCGCGATCACTCCTAATGACGAAAATTTCATGATGCGGACGGTGCGCGGACGCCCTAGGCTATAGCCTACTTTGGGGTAGGCTGTATCGGGCCCCCAATCCACCCGGGCCCATATGCACGTGCATACCTTGCATGCCCAGACGCTACGCCACTGCCTCTTTTGTTTTGAATGGGAGAAAGTGTTACGCGCAATATGGCGGAATAAGTCGTGCCTTCAAAATAAGAGCCAATCGCTGACTGCTAAAGTCATCGCGTTACTTCAGCGGCCGTTAGAATCACCGGTTTCTATAGAAACAGTCAGACGCGCACCTCAGAAGAGACGCGCATTTAGGTCTGCACATGCGCATTAGCTTGATCCAGTCTGAAAAATAAATTTTTTTTGTCATGATTCGAACGTTTAGAAACTAAATTTATGAGCCAGTTGTTGTTAGATTTCATTGGCGATTTCAAATATGAAATTTAATCGTAAGGTTGGCGTAACAGTTTTGGAGAATTTGATGTTTCCCCATTCAAAAAGATGCATGATGCCCAGGATGCCCGAGAGGCGTTTCAAAGATGGCCGCCGAGTGAAATGACTTGTCTTAAAGGGACTTTGTCTATACACAAGAGTTTGCTAGTAGCCTATATGTTAAGTTTTGATTAATTTTTGTACACAAATAAAAATACAGTTTCGAAGGATGCATTACTCTTATCTGTATAACCACAAATTAAAGTATTTTAAGTTGTTTCCACTGTTATAATGAGACAAAATTATTTGTCGTGCCGATTTATGTTGTGGAAGTCTCACTACAGTCCAGTGATGAAATATGTGTGTCCTGGAAATGGGAAGCTTCAGGTACCACTTGACTCATCTCCTTTTGGAAAGGAGAAGTGTGCTTCTGTGTGCTGTTACACCGCTAACCAAAACACACAGCAAGATGGATTTCAGTAATTCTAATTTTATGAATGTGCTGATGTCTGCATAAAATTTATGATGAACTGGGGATGTGACATTTTTTAGGGGGGGAACTTGTGGTTGAATGGTTTTTGATTTTTTTAAAAAATTTGTTTATTTTTTTGGTGGATGAACTTTCTCAACAATTTCTTCTTGAATTTCTGAAATTAGCCAAACGCGCAATTTTCACATCCTCTTTAACGGACCACTCAAACAGAAAAAAAAATTGCTTCAGCCCATTCAGCTATCACGTTTGTCCACCTGCTGCTCCTTGCAATCATTTAACTTTTCTTTTTGTGTCCTGAATTAACTCACAGTTTTCTACAATTCTGACAACATCTCTAACAACATCTTGAGCGTTTTTAAATCATTATACAAAAATTATTCAAGCAGGATCATGTAGACTCACACAGACATCAAGATTCAGCATATGAACCTCAACAATGGTGACATCATTTTCAGATAAACAGATTAACTCTGAGCATCACACAACAAGCTACCAAAAAAAAAAAAAAAAAAACTTTTTGTTGATTGTCACCATTGTTGCGATTTATACGCTGATTTATAATACCTGTGTGAGTCTAAATGATCCTGGTCTGAATAATTTTGGTACAATGATTTAAAAATGCTCAAGATGTTGTTAGATTATTAAAGCAGGACAAAAATTCATGCAGTGGTATTCTGCAGCTCCTTCAACTTAATTTTATTAAATCTAAATAACAGTCAGGCTCTGGAACTAAGCCACTACATGATGACTGAATCATCAGATCAGCTTTTCTTCTCACAACTTCTGCTATAACAAATGTGCTTCAGAAGCACAGTTATAACAGCCAGAGAAACAAAGTTAAAGGTGCCCTCGAATGAAAAACTGAATTTATCTTGGCATAGTTAAATAACAAGAGTTCAGGACATGGAAATGACATACAGTGAGTCTCAAACTCCATTGTTTCCTCCTTTTTATATAAATTTCATTTGTTTAAAAGACCTCAGAAGAACAGGCGAATCTCAACATAACACCGACTGTTACGTAACAGTCGGGATGTACGCCCCCAATATTTGCATATGCCAGCCCACGTTTCCAACATTATAAAAGGCATTAGACAAGGGCAGCCAGTATTAACGTCTGGATGTGCACAACCAAATCATAAGCAAGCAAGAACAATAGCGAAAAATGGCAGATGGAGCAATAATAACTGACATGATCCATGATAACATGATATTTTTAGTGATATTTGTAAACTGTCTTTCTAAATGTATTGTTAGCATGTTGCTAATGTACTGTTAAATGTGGTTAAAGTTACCATCGGTTATTACTGTATTCACGGAGACAAGAGAGCCGTCGCTATTTTCATTTTTAAACACTTGCAGTCTGTATAATGCATAAACACAACTTCATTCTTTATAAATCTCTCCAACAGAGTAGCATTACCCGTTAGCCACGGAGCACTATCAAACTCATTCAAAATCAGAAGTAAACAATATAACAGTATACAATACTCACATAATCCGACGCATGCATGCCGCATGCATGACGAACACTTTGTAAAGATCCATTTTGAGGGTTATATTAGCTGTGTAAACTTTGTTAAGGCACTGTTCAAGGCAAGCGCAAGCTCTGTGGGCGTGGACCACGGGACTTAAAGGGGCCGCAGCATAAAATCGGCGCGTTTATAAAGATGCCCCAAAATAGGCAGTTAAAAAAATTAATAAAAAAAAATCTATGGGGTATTTTGATCTGAAACTTCACAGACACATTCAGGGAACACCTTAGACTTATATTACATCTTTTAAAAACATAATCTAGGGCATCTTTAAGAAGTCAAGGGAAAGGAGCCAAACTAAAGCAAACGATTACCTCCATAACAGTGACTTCAAACGTTATTATTTTCAATAAAACAGCGCTATTGCCAGAGGTGGGAAGTCCAGGGGTCAAAGAGTAAAAGTCCTGCCATATTTTTATTCCACCCACTGAAGCAGCGTTAAAGTTAATGAGATAATTAAGTGATTAATTTAGTGATGATTGACCATTATTGAAGACACCTGAAGTTAACATCAGGTATCTTCAATAACAGTCAATCATCACTCAATTATTTATCAATTATTATCAAATACTGTTTATTTTGCGTTTTTTACTCCCGGCCCTCATTAACAATTATATATAATTTATAAATGATTATATACAAAATTAATAGTTTTATTAAGATTGATGTGGAATTGGAATTGGTCACATGTGCTTGGGAAAAAAAATCAGAAAATCGACTTTCCTAATTATGCATGCATTGTGTGCGTGTATATATGATATGAACTATAATTTTTGTCATATTCATATATAGGACTAAATTAGTTCATATCATGTCTCATTCAAAGTATTTACAAAATTTGTAAATTAACTTCCTTATTTTGTTATTTTTCTCATGTCAGCACTGTTGGCTCAGTGACCAATCCTGTTTTTTGGCTTTAAATGTCTCCTTCTGTGATGCGAAACTGCTTTTCATAATCAAGGCTATCAGGATCCTAATCTTTCCATCTCAAACATGAGTCAGTCAAACATATTTGGTTTGATGGTCATCATTCCTCTAATTTTATCACAGGTAAAATTAAACTGTCCTTTTATTAGAATTATTATTTTTTACATTGTTTCTGACACTATTTTCAAAAAAAATATTTATATATCATAAGGTGTAATTTTGCTTGTATGTTGGAAATACTTACGCCCTGTTATTTCATCTCCACAGTCAGCGAGAGGGAAGGACTGTGTGTGTGAGCTGCAAAATTCTGATCCTGCTTTCCCTGAGAATAAACTCAAGAACGTTGAGTTCACTGCTTTACAATGCACTGGGAACATCACTTCAGAAAAGGTAGAAAAATTGTGCCGCCTACAGTTGCCATTTAATTCTGTACAATCTGTTATTGAAGCAAAACTTTTTCCTCTTCAACTGTGTGCAGATGACAGAGATTGACAGCCTTTTGTTGGGTCTACAACACCGTATCTGGCAGCTTCTGGATAATGTGTCCATGCTGGAAAAAGAAGACAACGGAAATCTGTATGCAGCCGTGTCTCTACGCATTATTGAATTGGAGTTAGCGGAGATTCAAGACCTTCTGGATAAACTCAACAGGACCACCAACAATTACAAGCAGCTTAGTGTAGAGGCTGCTGCAGAGGTGAATTCATCTACACCACAGAACTTTTACATTTCTAGAATAATTTTATGCATACTGTAAAACCTAACAGATGTTCTAACTAACCTTTTTTAGTAAACTTTACTTAATGTCCAATGAAAAAAACAATTTAGTAATCATTACTGTTTGCATGCTATGCCTTGTTACTCAGAAAACCCAAGTAAAAATTACTTGACTGGTTTGAGTACCATTTCGTCAAGCAAAAAAAAAGGGCGGGGCAAAAGGTTTTTCAGGCAGGGCAATTCTTAATAGACTTTTCATTCATTTTCTCCACTTCTACAGTTATCTTTCTTTAGTTGTATTCACTCATTTTCTTAAAGTGATCTTGAATGTTAAATTATCAGTACATCTAAAACGTTTGGGATAACATCACGTAAGTTGACCATAAATTCATGTTTATTTCCTAAAATTTCTTCTCACCATTTTAGTGATTAGCATTTCCTTTGGTTGTGCACTTGGAACTTCACTTATATTAATATAAGTCTCTTCTAGTTGTTTCCAATTGGTTTCCAAACAGAACATTAGTGATTTGTGGTTTTAAAAGAAGAGCTATATTAAATAGATTGCTTTTAAAAAGTGACATAATTTAGCACTAAACCAAAAATTAGCTTAGACTTTATGTAGATTTTTTATTTATTAGATTATAAACACCATGTTTTGCTTGAGTCAGACACAGACATCAACATTCAGCATGCAAAACACAACAATGGTAACAGTTTTTTTTTAATTAAAGGTGCTAAAGAGCATGTTTTGTTTTATACATTTTTGCAATATTACTTGAAACTGTCTTTACTAACTGATAAAAGACTATTTATTAGGTGCACTGAAAGGAATAATATTAATATACATCATCTGTGCACGAGGTAGGGCCTTAAAAACATCAGCCAATCGTTTATGTGATCATCAACGATTGGCCCTCTGGCTTGTCAATCACTGCCATGACGTTCCTTGTGCAAGACGTGCGCGGCTGCGCGCTCCAGTAACTTTCCACACTCCACAGGCGCCGCATGCAATGTTTTTGTCAGGAGTAACAACTGCAGATTATGAGTTACCTGCAGTGAGTCCGACATAATGAATCCACTAACACGACACAGCGAATGCTGGTGGTAAACACTCGTGTTCCAATACTCGTGCACGAGTTTTGGGAGGCGTTCCCTCGAAATGAGCTGTGAAGGAGGGGGGTTGTTCTTACGCATGCGCTCATTTCAAAAACTCACTAACAGTCTTTGGTCTCTCAGTCGATGAAAAGATCCTCTTTAGCACCTTTAATGAGACCATTACAATTTTATTTGCTGTCTTTGTTGGGGTAACACTGACACGAGACAGCAAATAAAATTGTAAAATAAAGCCACAAACAGTAAAACAAAGCAATTACTTTATTTGTGCCGCAATGCACTCTACACTTGCACAATACACTTCCTCGGATCACAGATAGAATTAAGTTGACAAAACTTGAGTTTTAAGTACAAAAAATTTACTTAAAAATGGTTTAAGTAAGATCAACTTAATACAATTAAGTAAAACTTAATTGAATTAAGGCAACTAGTTTGCACAATTGAATTAAGTAAACTGAACAAATTTGTTTATTGCTAAGAGTGAAAATAATTCCTTACCAAAATGTATAATGAAGTATCCCAAATATATAACATTAATGTAAAATAAATAAATAATTACATTTAAATACAATGTATTTCAATGGATTATTAATATTTCATTTAATTTCTTTATTGTTTTTATTATTTTCTGCACTGCTTTGCAATATGTACACATTTATGTCATGCCAAGAAAAAAAATATGAATACTACTAAATAATCAAATAGATTTTAAACAGATTTTTAAAATAATTTATCACTTGTTTTTTTTTATTATTAGTATAGTATTTTTAGGTTTCATGTCCTCAATTACTCAATACTATTTTCCTGGGACATTTTGTGAAATAACTGGCCATCCTGCCACGCTGGGATAGGCTGCAGAGGATAAAGCGATTTGGAGAATGGATGGATGGATTTTGTGAATTCTGTGCATTTTGTTAATTCTTATTTAATTCCTCATTCCTACAGCTTCAGGATATGAAGGAAAAGATGGTGGAGCTGGAGAAGTTTGACCACACACAGGTGATGGTGAGAGAGCGTGAAAACCAGCGTATAAAGAGCGACCTGGAACGCTGTGCAGATGTGCTCAGTAGTACATCACCAGCCCCTACACTTTCCCCTGGTACATATAAACTTGTTTATCATAATTATGTAGCCACAGCTAAAGCGTTAACGTATTACACTTACATTTTTGCTTTATTTTTATTTTTTAGGCCGCTGTGGTCTGGGTCATATTGTCAGTGTGGCGGGACCTAGAACGTATTCCCTCACTGTGTATGGAACTTCTTATTCTTACGGTGCTTGGGGTCGAGATGCAAATCCTGCTCCAGGAGACGAGAACAAGTACTGGCTGGTGGTGCTGTCAAGCAGTAATGTACATGGCCACTATGTCCGCCAGTTCAATAGTATGGGTACTTTTATATTAGGTATAGGAGCAACAGATACATATATATCAAGCTCCAACCCCACAACAAACACAATTCAGGGTCCAAACATGGTCATGTACGGCAACGCGCTCTACTATAACTGTTACAACATATACTCCATATGTCAGTTCAACATGACGACTCAGTCTGTCAGCACTGTGGCTTTACCTAATGATGCAGGATACAACAACATGTTTCCTTTCGCACACCTCGGCACCACATACAGCTATACAGATATGGATTTTGCCACAGATGAATCAGGCGTCTATGTTATATACGCGTCCACAAGCAGCTTCGGAAATGTGGTTATCAGTAAAGTTGAGACTAGCAACCCGCCAGCTTTGAACCAAACATGGTTCTCTTCTCTTCACAAAAGGACCGTCACAAACACCTTCATGGTGTGTGGTGTGCTTTATGCTACTCGTTACTTGAATGCAGAAACAGAAGAGATCTTTTACTCTTATGACACCAAAACCAATGTAGAGCGCTATGATTTGAGAATTCACATTAAGAAGATGCAGACTAATATTGAGTTTCTAAACTATGACCCCAGAGATCATCTGCTGTATGTCTACAGTGATGCCTACATTCTAACTTATGAGCTCATCTTTCAGTAAATCTCCAATGAACTTGATTTGAGACATTAGAGTATGGCTGCATCCCATTTCACATACTGTCTGTACTAGCATATATAGCATGCAAAATTAGATGCAACACAAATGATTGTATGTTGAATGATTGTATCCTAAATGAAGGATTCTCAATAGCAACCTGTGTGTGTGTGTGTGTGTGTGTGTGTGTGTGTGTGTGTGTGTGTGTGTGTGTGTGTGTGTGTGTGTTACTTCAAGAGAACAACCATACATGTGTTTTATTTTCTTATTTTCTTTTTATGATTTAATTTTAAAAATCATGTATAATCATTAGCCATTTATGTAGCTTTCTATTGATTGATCATTTATTCATATTATTATTATTTGATTTACATCATTTATAATTTGATCATTTATGTGTCATTTTATGTTTTAATATTTTGTATCTATATGTTCCTTTCAATTGTTGTTTAATCCTATGATTGTGTGGTTTCAAGGGAGGTTTGTCTTCATAGAAGAGACAAAAGAATGTCTTTTTTTTAAATCACAGGACGATGTTGTGAAGCAGTAATTTTCCATTGCTTGTCATTGGTATAATAACATTTGTTGGATTTGTACTGGTTAGATGAAGTCTGAGCATTGAAACATTTGAAACTAAGATTATTCAATAAACTGTGCTCCTTTTAATATCATTACTTTTACTCCTGCTTCAGGCTGAAAGAAGAATGCTAATAAAATTTTGGGTTCAACACAAAATTTTATGAAATTACGTCCGATGAACTAGTGTCCTATTTATTCAAAAGTATGTATCCAAAACTGCTTGTTTTGTGGGGGGAAATCATGTATATACTACAGATTTACTTAAATAAAGGTGCCCTAGAACTTTTTTTTAAAAGATGTAATATAAGTCTAAGGTGTCCCCTGAAAGTGTCTGTGAAGTTTCAGCTCAAAATACCCTATAGATTTTTTTTTAATTCATTTTTTTAACTGCCTATTTTGGGGCATAATTAGAAACGAGCCGATTCAGGGTGTGTGGCCCTTTAAATCTCGTGCTCCACGCCCCAAGAGCTCGCGCTTGCCTTAAACAACATAAAAAAAGTTCAAACAGCTAATATAACCCTCAAAATGGATCTTTACAAAGTGTTCGTCATGCAACATGTCTAATCGCGTAAGTACAGTGTTTATTTTGATGTTTACATTTGATTCTGAATGAGTTTGAGGCTATGCTCCGTGGCTAAAGCTAACATTACACACTGTTGGAGAGATTTATAAAGAATGAAGTTGTGTTTATGCATTATACAGACTGCAAGTGTTTAAAAATGAAAATGGCGACGGCTCTTGTCTCCGTGAATACAGTAATATGGTAACTTTAACCACATTTAACAGTACATTAGCAACATGCTAATGAAACATTTAGAAAGACAATTCACAAATATCACTAAAAATATCATGTAATCATGGATCATGTCAGTTATTATTGCTCCATCTGCCATTTTTTGCTATTGTTCTTGCTTGCTTACCTAGTCCGTTGATTCAGCTTTGCACAGATCCAGACGTTAATACTGTCTGCCCTTATGCCTCGATCATGGGCTGGCATATGCAAATATTGGGGGTGTACATATTAATGATCTCGACTGTTACGTAACAGTCGGTGTTATGTTGAGGTTCGCCTGTTCTTCGGAGGTCTTTTAAACAAATGAGATTTATATAAGAAGGAGGAAACAATGGTGTTTGAGACTCACTGTATGTCTTTTCCATGTACTGAACTCTTGTTATTTAACTATGCCAAGGTAAATTCAATTTTTGAATCTAGGGCACCTTTAAATAAAATTCTTGTGTATGTAAGGATGATTGGGGCAGTTTTTTCTAGTTTTTTTTAGTAATTTTACGTTCCCAGAACATTTTCAGAACGCCCCCACTGGTGTTAAGGACGTTGCCTAGTAACTTTCCCAGTACGTTCAGAGACGGTCACGATGTGGAGTTCTTCTAAGGTTTGGGTGACGTTATTTGGCAGACCTTCAAAGAATATTCAGGACGTTCTCTGGGGAATATATTTTATTTGGAAATGTTCTCAGAACATCCCTGCTGCCCTTGTCAGAAAATTGAATTGAAAATTAGAGCTAAATTGACAAACAAAAGAGAAATGCAACAAAAGTGCTTTAGAAACACACAATTACAACAATTGGAAAAAAATTAAAGTCGAAGTGTCAAGGGTCAGGAGCCCAACTAAAGCAAGTGTTTACCTCTGTAACGGTGACATTTATAAATTTTGATAAAACATCAACACCTCATTAAGAAGATTTGAATGAAAGAAATAAAGTCAGAGTGGTTTGTAATAAGTGAAGATGCTGAGATCTAGAGAGATCTGTTATTGTTTAATGTTGTTTCTGTTATCTGAGTTTTGTGAGGTTATCATTGTGCTGGAGAGTAGAGCCTGTGCTTCAGTCAGTGATGATCCAGAAACACTGATGTTCTGCTGCATGTTGCTTTATTTAAAGACAGTAACTGTGTAGTTGCTGATGCAGTGATACAGCAGTTACATTAGATCATGCATGTGCTGTTGTCAGCCAATGACTTACTGCAAGAGATTTGCATTTTAAAGGTTTCATAACAATAATACAGGAAATACCTGTAAAACATCTTGAATGTTCTGTGAAGATCTGCCAAAAAAAGTCCCCCAAACCTTAAAAGAACTCCACATTGTGAACGTCTCTGAACTTACTGGGAACTGTACTGGAAACGTACTGTACTTTTAAGAGTTGGGGGATGTTATTTGGTGGACCTTCAGGGAACATTCAGGACGTTCTGGGAATGTTTAGGGGACTATTACTATAGGACGTTCTGTTAACTTCCCAAATGTCCTCTTTGTAATGTTCTTATGTGACCAAAAATAACCAAAATAGAACGTCCCCCTAAACTCATATCGGGAATGTTATTAAATGACCAACAGTTAATGTCCCAAATGTCCTCTTTGTAATGTTCTTTTTTGACCATAAAATAACCAAATTGGAACGTCCCCCTAAAGTCATATAAGGAACCTTGAACTGCAGCACTTTCATTACCAAAAGAGGACGTTTTAGGAATGTCCCGAATGTTCTGTAAAGGTTTGGAATTTTAGTCACCTTTAGAGAACTTTTATGGAATGTTGCGCAAGGTCATGAGAATGTCGCCTTCTACGTGGGCAGGTTTCTTGCCATAAATTTAAAACATAAAAGGCCTGTTGTATGAATCTGGTGTCAGTTCCTACCCAGGTAGGTTTGAGAATAGTTTGAGCAAACACTGTTTTTGTTGGATTTTTTTTAGCAGCGTTTGACACCGCTAAATTAGGTTGTTTTATTTTAGCAACATCCAGCTAGTCTAAGGAGATTTTTGTGGTTGATTAGGGGTTGCACAAAAGAAGAGGATGGGAACCACCAATTAAGAACAATAAGAACAACAAAAAAAAAGACAAAAAAATGTAAGCTATTGTTGTTGAAGAGTGACTCAGACAGTGTCTAGACTATAGAGCATATTTCCATTGTAATGTAGATTGTGTGCTGACGCTGCCCTCTGTTGTTTGCATGCAGTGCTGTCATTTCAGTTAAAAGTTGTCTTAACTGTAGAGGTGGTCAAAAAACACTGAGTGAAGTTTCCCTAGCAGACGAGTACTTCAAAACTTTAAATTAGCTTTTCAATACTCGGTCTATGGCAAGAAAATGTGGCATTCTACAACTACTAAAGCGAGATTTCGACATTATTAGTAATTATTATTAATGTACAATATTCATGTTTAATAATATCCCTTTAAAGCAGAGGTGGGAGTCCAGGGGTCAGAGAGTAAAAGTCCTGCCATATTTTTATTCCACCCACTGAAGCATTAATGAGATAATTAAGTGTTTAATTGAGTGATGATTGACCATTATTGAAGACACCTGATGATAACAAGCAAAATCACCAAAGGAGAAAATCACTATTTTTAAGTCACCATCATCGAGGTCAGGGTTTGTTTTAGTTGAGCTCTTGACCCTTGACTTTTACATATTAGGTTTTTTTTGGGCAGTTTTAACTGCTTTAAAATCAACCAGACAAGCAAAATTAAAAGATGATCAGGTGGTGTTGGTTATGTTTTCGCACAATCATTATTTGGTCTGAACTCATTTAGAGCCCAATCTCTGAGTTAGATTTACATTATTGATTACAGCAGCACTGTGATTCTACAGCAGATCAACTTTTACAATACAAAAATATTATTTTTAAAGTTCTGATTTAAAAAAGAAAAAAAAAAGCTTCATTTAAACACACAGACATCAAGAATCAGTCTGTGAATCTCAACAGTGGTGAGAGTAATAAAGCATGTTGCAATGCATTCTGGGTGCAACCAATCAAAATTCATCCATGCTTCCCATCATGCATTGCTGCATGAATAAATTATGAGCTGAATTGTCTTAATAATTTTCTTTATTCTCACTATTCAAATTTTGCTGTTTTTCTGTGACTTTTTAGTAGCTTTTCTAATGTGGAGAGTTGATTTGTTTATCAGAATATGTTGCTTGTCACCGTTGTTGAGATTCATACGCTGATTCTTGATGTCTGTGTGTGCCTAAAATAATTTTTTTTTTTTTTTTTTGTGAATATTTGTATTGATAAAGTTGATCTTCTGCTGTAGAATCACAGTGCTGCTGTAATCAACAATGTAAATCTAACTCAGAGATTGGGCTCTAAAAGAGTTTGCACTAAATTGGTTTTAATGCAGTTAAAACTGCCCAACTAAAACAAACCCTGACCTCAATGATGGTAACTTAAAAATTGTAACGTTCTCCTTTGGTGATTCTGCTTGTTATCATCAAGTGTCTTCAATAATGGTGAATCATCACTCAATTAATCACTTATTTATCTAATTTTTGCTTCAGTGGGTGGAATAAAAATATGGCAGGACTACCAACTTATGTTAATTCAGCTTAATAATAGTCTGTTATACAATGTATTGTGGCATGAGGCATGTCACCATTGTTGAGATTTATATTTCTACATAAGAGGGTCTGGTTGAAAAGGTTCTTGTGCAGCCTTGCAGTGATCAACCTGAACCTTTAACTTGCACACCCATTGAAGCTAAACAGGATTGAACCCAGTCTATATCTGGATGGGACACCTCCTGGTAGACTGGGGAGCTGCAGGAAATGGTGTTAGAAAGGCCAGTGGGTCTGATCAACCTGTGGTCTGTGTGGGTTCTAATGCCCCAGTATGGTTGCAATAAGCTGTACTGTATAAAGAGTGTCACCCTGGTGTAAAGTAGCCCATACAACATCTCATGTACCCCCCAACGCCCCAGTACAGTCACCATAAACTGTACTGAATAAAGGGTTAAAATAAACCCCACAAAATAAGGGGTGTAACCCTGGGGCAAAAATAACCCCTACTTTACATCTTTTTATGTTCAATTGATTCCCTTTAAGGCTGTGGCTGAAATCAGTTGTAATTCTTGTGTTTCTGCTCATCTGTTTATTTCTTCTTACCTTCAGTGATTCTGTTTGATAACTTAATGCTGAGATGATGCTATAAATAATATATAATATATCTGTGTGCCAGATGTGGGCCGGATCTGGGCTGACAGAAAGTTGCTATCTGGGATAAGATCTCGTAACCGAATAAAACCGACTGATATTGAGATCTCGTAACCCAGCAAAACCATCTGTCATTGAGATCTCGTAACCAAAAAAAAAAACAACTGTCATTAAAATCGCATAAAAGGACAAAACATACTGTATTGAGATCTCGTAACAGACAGTTACCTGCAATACTGACAGTCATTGAGATCTCATAAACCAACAAAAACAACCATCAATGAGATCTCTTAACCAAATAAAACTGACCGTCATTGAGATCTCGTAACTGAATGAAACCAACCGTCATTGAGATCTCATAACCCAGCAAAACTGACCATCATACCCTGACAGCAACATAGTGTTGGCCCAGATCCGGCCGACACCTGGTCCGCATGTAATCCACATGTACCAAATGTGGGCAGGATCTTGGCCACACCATGTTGCTGTCTGGGTAGAGATCTCGTAACTGAATAAAACCAACCATCATTGATATCTTGTAACTGAATAAAACCAACCATCATGGAAAAAAAACAACTGTCGTTAAAATCTTGTAAAATCTTGTAAAAGGACAAAAAATACTGTACTGAGATCTCGTAACCAACTGTTTACTGCAGTACCCATTTCAACCACTAGCTGTCATTCTTACATACCACACCATTAAAGCAGAGGTGGGAAGTCCAGAATTTTTTGGGGCAGTTTTAACTGCCTTAAAATCAACCAGACAAGCAAAGTTAAAAGATGATCAGGTGGTGTTGGTTATGTTTTCACATAATCATTATTTGATCTGAACTCATTTAGAGCCCTATCTCTGAGTTAATTTACATTATTGATTACAGCAGTACTGGGATTCTATAGCTGTAGATCAATTTTAGCAATACAAAATATATATATTTTTTAAAGTTCTGATTTAAAAAAAAAAAGAAGGTTCATTTAAACACAGAGACATCAAGAATCAGTCTGTGAATCTCAACAGTGGTGAGAGTAATAAAGCATGTTGCAATGCATTCTGGGTGCCACCAATCAAAATTCATCCATGCTTCCCATCATGCATTGCTGCATGAATAAATTATGAGCTGAATTGTCTTAGTAATTTTCTTTATTCTCACTATTTAAATTTTGCTGTTTTTCTGTGACTTTTTAGTATCTTGTTTTCTAATGTTCAGAGTTGATCTGTTTATCAGAATATGTTGCTTGTTAAAGTTGTTGAGATTCATACGCTGATTCTTGATGTCTGTGTGTGCCTAAAATAAATCTTTTTTTTTTGTGATAAGGACAACTTTCAAAAAAAAATTTGTGTTGATAAAGTTGATCTTCTGCTGTAAAATCACAGTGCTGCTGTGATTGCCATACTACTTCCTGCTTTGCTACTGTTCGGACGCTCTTGCTTACAGCTCCGTGCTTTGCTCTATTGCTTTTATATTTTATCTCCTAATCTTAACTACAGCAAATAGGCACAATGCTCAAACGACAAATCTTGGCACCAACAATCTTTTTAACTGGAAGAATTGCTACAAAAAAGGGGAATTTTTATCCAACCAGCCTCCCACTGACGGCAGCCATCAGCTTACATTCCGGAGAAGGGAAAACACAGCTGCCTACATCCAAAAGGATTAGAAATAATATGCCTCCTCTGGTTGAAGAATCTACCTGCTGCACAAACTGCCACAGACTTCTACAAAGGATTGCAGTCCTTGAAACAAAGTTACTTGCGGGACTACCAAACCAGAAGGAACACACAACAGAGCTTCATCATGGACGTCCTCAGCACACAGTCGGTGAGTCCCATGAATCTAATGCCCCTAAACAGACCGTACTGAGTGCCGAAATTGATCAACATATTAATCGATGGCACACACAGGGAGCGAGACCCAAAGGCACTCGAGACATCAGATTGTCACGAGTATCACATATTAATGCAGTAGCATCCTCTACCCCAAACAATAGCTCCCTACCACCGCCAATACATCTGGAGAACAGATTTGAAGTGTTAATGAATGTGGGTGAGGAATCCCCAAACATGATCGGACACAGATCAAATCAGCCAGCAGCTAACACCGATGCTAACTGCCGCTCAAGGTTGAACAGTCAGCGGCACTCAGCTCTTAGAGCAGCCGAGCCCAGGACTCTGATAGTGGGTGACTCTATTATCAGAAACATTAGCAGCATGGATACAACTACATGCTGCCTTCCACAAGCAACAGTTTCTAATGTAAACAGGGAACTTAAAGGTCCCGTTCTTCATGATCCCATGTTTCAAACTTTAGTTAGTGTGTAATGTTGTTGTTAGAGTATAAATAAAATCTGTAAAATTTTAAAGCTCAAAGTTCAATGCCAAGCGAGATATTTTATTTAACAGAAGTCGCCTACATCTAACGGCCAGTTTGGACTACATCCCTCTACTTCCTTCTTTAATGACGTCACTAAAACAGTTTTTTGACTAACCTCCGCCCACAGGAATACACAAGAGTTGCGTTTGTAGAGTGTGTTTGTCGCCATGTTGTCGAAACGCTGTTATTTTCATCCCGCAGTCCAATCACCGGGTCTGATTCCGGCTCAAATTGATAGGGTAAAATTAAAGACATGTTTACAATAACACTGAGCGCGTGCATCTCCACGTTATGGTAAGAGGCGTGACCTTTCCGGGCACGGTGCGCTCAGAGCTGTCGAATCACAACACAGGAACTGCTGGCACAATCAGAACTCGTTACGTATTTCTGAAGGAGGGACTTCATAGAACAAGGAAGTCATCAGCTCGTTTTTATGACAGTGGAAACAGCGGTATACAGATAAGTAAATTATGTGAAAAATACTGTGTTTTTTTACACGCGAAACATGAACACATGTTATATTGCACACTATAAACACAATCAAAGCTTCAAAAAACCACGAAAAACGGGACCTTTAAGAGCATTCTGATGAAATATAAGACTGCAAATCGACTAATCATTCATGTGGGGAAGAATGATATTCGGAAGGAGCAGTCAGAACTCCTTAAGAGGGATTTCAATGAACTTTTTGAAATGCTTAAAAGACTAAAAGTTCAGTCGTTCATCAGTGGACCACTCCCAGCAAGAGGAACAAATAGATTTACACGGTTGCTTGGTCTTAACACATGGCTGCAAAAAACCTGCAACTTAAAAGGACTGAATTTCATCGACAACTTCAATCTGTTCTGGAGTCAGAGACAACTGTTCACTCATGATGGCCTGCACCCAAACAAACTGGGCTCAAGAGTGCTAAAGGACAATATCTACTTTTGCCTCCATCATCCTTCAGCAGTGTGTGCAAATCCACTCAACCTAAATGGCACAAACACACCTGGACAGAGTAAAATTGACCACAGGACTTCATTTCAGCACCTGAATGGACATGCGGTTGACACATCCCACAAGGTCAATGATAACACCACGCAGCCACAACAACCACTGCTCACTGACACAATCCTGACTGAGCCCTGCCCACAGAACTCTCCGAGAGACAGTGACGTATTAGAACTGCTCCAAGATTCAGCACCCAAGGACGACTTTCGGGAAAACAGCCAGGGAAGCCAGGACAACATATTACAGCCTCCGGTAACACCAGAGCAACAGCCCCTCTCACCGGACACGTTATCCCTCTCTCCAGCATCCCCTCTTCTGTGCTTCTCAAAGAAAATGGAGGAACTGGTGTATGCTGGAACCAAACTCTCCCACTCTTTTGCTGCGAGCCCCCAGATATCAACAAAAAAGCGTCAAGCCCCGAAACCACCAAAACCTGTGGGCCCAGCTCACCCTCCCCCTCCTCCTGCGAGAGCTCTTCACCCCCTGCCACAACGCCAGGGCCCTCAACCTCCTCCGTCTGTTCTAGGTGAACCAAAAACCGATAACAGCTCTCAGTGATGTGTGTCGGGTCCCCTCTATGATAACAGTGACTTTATCAAATGTTTACAGAACAAGTGGGAACCCAGTGTGCCTGTAGCTTTCTCTATTTCTGTTTTATTACGTTATAGAAAGCCTAAGGCCTTCTCAAACCATTTGGCAAACCCATTTAATCTGCTACCTATTGCACATCAAACTAAGATTACTGTAGAGACAGAAAGTAAGACTGTTAAGTTAGCACTTTTAAACATCCGCTCACTTAAAAATAAATCACTTCTAGTCAGTGACTTAATAACCACAAACAACCTAGATTTTATTCTTCTAAATGAAACATGGCTTGAAGACAGCTGCAGTGCAACAATCCTGAATGAAACAGCCCCTCCTAACTTTTATGAAGTGTCTGCAGAGCTGTTAGGAGAGGTGGAGGTGTTGCTGCTCTATTTAAAGATGTCTATCAATGCAAGCAAGTGTCATTTGGTGATTACTTGTCTTTCAAATACTTGGGTATTGTGTTAAAAGGTGCTCCTCGCATTCTACTTATAGTTATCTACAGGCCTCCAAAATACTCTCCAGCCTTTGTGGAGGACTTTACAGAACTGTTATCAGCAATTTCCTCTGAGTTTGACTGTTTTGCTATTACTGGGGACTTTAACATCCACATAGAAAATGCAGAATCCAATATGGCAAAAGAAATCATAACTGTTTTGAATACTTTTGATCTGACTCAGCATGTACATGGACCCACACACAATCGTGGACACACTCTAGATTTAATTATTAGTAAGGGTCTAAACATTTCATCCATTGTCATTAAGGATGTAGCACTATCTGATCATTTCTGTATTTTCTTTGATTTATTGATCTCTCCGACTGTTGAAGCTAGATCTATCTCGGTCAAAAAGCGATGCTTAAATGAGAATACTAGTGCACTGTTTATGAAGGCTATATCTTTAACACCAAGCATATCTGCAGACTCTGTTGATTTTCTCCTTGATTCTTTTAACTCAAAAGTACAGAATGTTATTGATAACATTGCTCCTGTGAAAGTCAGGAAGAAGAGTGCCAGACAAAAAGCACCGTGGAGAAACTCAACAGCAGTGCAAAATATGAAAAGACAATGCAGAAAAGCTGAGCGCATGTGGCGAAAGACAAAACTTGAAATCCATTATAACATCTATAAAGATATTCTTCATGCTTTCAATGTGGAATTAGGCAAAGCTAGACAGACCTTCTTCTCAAATATTATAAACAAAAACTTAAACAACACCCGCACTCTTTTTGCTACTGTAGAGAGACTAACAAACCCCCCAAGTCAGATTCCCAGTGAAATGCTCTCAGACAGCAAATGCTGTGAGTTTGCTTCCTTCTTCTCTGAGAAAATTAATAATATCAGAAAGGCGATCAGCACATCCTTGAGCTGCACTGGGGTAAAACAGATCAGATCACAACATCAGAAAGCAGCTATTATGTCTGTTTTCGAAGCAATTGATGGTAAAATTTTGGAAGAAACAGTACAGCACCTTAAAACATCAACCTGCGCCCTTGACACACTTCCCACATCTTTTTTCAAAAGTGTTTAACTGTTTAGAAGCAGATCTCCTAGAAGTGGTAAATGCCTCACTTCTCTCTAGGACTTTTCCAAAATCCCTGAAAACTGCAGTTGTCAAGCCCCTCCTGAAAAAGAGCAACCTGGATAACACCATATTGAGCAACTACAGACCAATCTCAAATCTTCCTTTCATAGGCAAGATCATTGAAAAAGTTGTTTCAATCAGCTGAACAAGTTCTTAAGCTTGAATGGATACTTTGACAACTTTCAATCTGGTTTCCGACCGCATCACAGCACAGAGACAGCACTCATAAAGATAATAAATGATATTCGCCTAAACACAGATTCAGGTAAATTATCAGTGCTGGTTCTACTCGACCTCAGTGCTGCGTTTGACACTGTCGATCACAACATTCTTCTTGACAGGCTGGAAAACTGGGTTGGGCTTTCTGGCATGGTCCTTAAATGGTTCAGGTCATACTTAGAAGGGAGAGGTTATTATGTGAGTATTGGTGACCATAAGTCTGAGTGGACATCCATGACATGCGGAGTCCCTCAAGGTTCAATTCTTGCACCCCTCCTGTTCAACCTATATATGCTGCCACTGAGCCAAATAATGAGAAAGAACCAAATTGCATATCACAGCTATGCAGATGACACCCAGATTTACCTAGCCCTATCACCTAACGACTACAGCCCCATTGACTCCCTGTGCCAATGCAATGATGAAATTAAAAATTGGATGTGTCTAAACTTCCTTCAATTAAACAAAGACAAAACTGAAATCATTGCGTTTGGAAACAAAGATGAAGTTCTCAAAGTGAACATGTACCTTCACTCTAGGGGTCAAAGAACTAAAAATCAAGTCAGGAATCTTGGTGTGATTTTGGAGTCAGACCTGAGTTTCGTTAGCCATGTAAAGACAATAACTAAATCAGCAGATTATCATCTCAAAAATATTGCAAGAATTAGATGCTTTGTCTCCAGTCAAGACTTAGAGAAACTTGTTCATGCTTTCATCACCAGCTGGGTGGATTATTGTAATGGGCTCCTCAGTGGTCTTCCCAAAAAGACCATAAGACAGCTGCAGCTCGTACAGAACACTGCTGCCAGGATTCTGAGCAGAACCCGAAAACATGAACACATCACACCAGTCCTCAGGTCCTTGCACTGACTTCCAGTTGCATTTAGAATTGATTTTAAAGTACTGTTACTTGTTTATAAATCACTCAGTGGTCTAGGACCTCAACACATTGCAGATATGCTCATAGAATATAAACCTAACAGATCACTCAGATTATCAGAATCAAGTCATTTAGAAATACCAAGGGTTCACTCAAAGCAAGGAGAGTCTGCTTTTAGCTGTTACGCCAGCCGCAGCTGGAACCACCTTCCAGAAGAGATCAGGTGTGCTCCAACAGTAGCCACATTCAAATCCAGACTCAAAACACATCTTTTTATCTATGCATTTGCTGATTGAGCACTGTGCTATGTCCAAACTGTTTGCACTTTATTTTATACGTATTATCTTTTTATTCTTTTAATTCATTTTCCTGTTTTTATTTTCATTTTTAATGTATTTTATATCTTTTATGTATCATCTTGTTATTCTGACTTTTAATGCATTTTAAATATTGCTGTCTGGTTGAAAGAGCTGGGAGAATTAGGAAGAAAGTGATTAGGTTAAAATTTGGTAAATTTGGATAAAGGGACAAACCATGGGGAAATTTAAGCTGTAGTGCATGGTTAAGATATCTCTGGATTACAGTCAGGACACTTTCCAAAGGGGGAAATTTGAACTGCGTTGCATAGATAAGATATCTCCGGAAGAGGGATTAGGGCTGTGTGGTGCAGTTTGAGGTGTCTTGGCAAAAGGGGAGATTGAAACTGTGTTTATCAGTTTGAAGTGCCTTAATAGGTAGCAGTCCTGTCGTGTGAGGAAGATCCATTCTGATCCGCTCTGATGGACAGATCTGTTTAGATCCACTCTGATAGACAACAACAACAACAAACTCTCTGAGACTTCCTAGCTCTTCCATCCAGATAGCAAAATTCTCTGTTTTTACTGTTATTTCTATTCCTTATGTTCTATTTTTATTATTCTTTTTTTATGTAAAGCACTTTGAATTACCATTGTATATGAAATGTGCTATACAAATAAAATTGCCTTGCCTAATCAATAACGTAAATCTAACTCAGAGATTGGGCTCTAAAAGAGTTCCATGATTCAGATCAAATGATGATGTGAAAACATAACCAACACCACCTGATCATCTCTTAACTTTGCTTGTCTGGTTGGTTTTAACTCAGTTAAAACAACCCAAACAAAATTTAATATTAAAAAGACAAGGGTCAAGAGCTCAACTAAAACAAACCCTGACCTCGATGATGGTAACTTAAAAATAGTGATTTTCTCCATTGGTGATTCTGCTTGTTATCATCAGGTGTCTTCAATAATGGTCAATCATCACTCAATTAATAACTTATTTATCTCATTAATGCTTCAGTGGGTGGAATAAAAATATGGCAGGACTTTTACTCTCTGACCCCTGGACTTCCCACCTCTGAGGCCTACAACATACAGTAGCAGTTCTGGAACTTTTCTCTTCACACTCTGGGATCTCGAGTTTATTTTTAAGAAAAATAGCGCCAGGTCGTATGCAATAAAATTATGGCACAAATGCTAAAATGAACTTTGATTGAAAAATTAATTTTGATTGAGCAAATTAAAAGGCCTTTCTTTTTGCAGCAGTGTCATATATGATAATGACCATCGACTATAAGGTATTAAACTGATGAGATCGCATTTTGTCTCTTACCAGTAGCTTAGGCCTATGTGACGTTATAGTACTGAAAGAAAGTGTGGAGTTCGCAGCAAAGTTTTTATTAAAGTTATAGAAAAGGTGAGTTAAAAAAAACACTGTCAGAGAAGTGCTGTATAAGAGCATTTATTGTAATAACCAAAAAATAATAAAATTAGACAAAACACTCCAAAAGTCTCGCAGTCGCATAATGATATAGCGCAACAATTTAGTTTAACCACTGCTCATATTTTGAGATTTTCTGCATGCTGTGCAATTTGGACTGACATAAACTATAAACTACAGCATATGATAGGCTACTGCATTTTTTTCTTAGCTGAGTATGAAAGACCCTCAGTTGAAGGTGTTATATGCTAACAGATAACCATCATTATACATGTAAAGTCTCCTATCAACAGGATTGTAGTTGAGATTGGCTATTCCAGCAGAAACCTTCTCAAAAGGCAAAGAAAGAGTGTTTATCTCTTGGCCAGTGGTTGTATCGAAAGCATAAAATACCTCTTCTTGGTAAGTACTAACAAAGCGTGTAGCGTACAGGACCCCGCACACCATAAACGTGCTGGTGACAGACCTCTTAAAGAGATGTGTCTTCCAGGTATGTGTGATATTGAGCTCCAGCGGATCTAAGCGACTCACAACAATGTTGCCGTGATTCTCCTCTGTGGCATATATCACCCACACGGCGTCTTGATCAGCCTCCAGGTCGATGTCTGTCCAGTCACGGCAGCTATAGTAGCAGAAAGGGAACTTGTTGTCGATTCCGGCACCATCCAGTTTCATACGTTTGGTTGATTGTGATGTAATGTTGAAGCTGCAGATCTCAGCAGTTTCATAGCACTGGTAAAATACGGTATTGTCATACAGTATAGTGCCAGAGCCCTGAACGGCATTTTCGTCACTGTAGGATGATGCTATCTCCTCATCCTTGTCGTTCTTGCTGGCCATGAAGTCTTCATATGAGTTGTACATCCTGATTATGTTCCCATGCTTGTTTTCACTCTCCAGACAATGTTCCCAATAAAGGTTATTGGTTAGTAGGGCATCACGACCCCAGGCACCAGAAATATAGGACTTGCTAAAGGAATTGAGCTTGGTGACACTTGGAGAACTTATTCTGGTCATGATGCGCTGATGACAAGTGCCTGCAAGTAATTGCAGTAACACATTTTAAGATTTTTCTTAGTTTTTTAGAAACTTTTTGAACTTCATAATTCAGAAAATGGCATTACATTCTTTAAAAGTTCCTATATCGTATAACTCACAGATAATCAGTAATGTACTTACTTCTGAAATCATTTGGTATGGTTTTGCAAGCCTGTGCTCGGTTGTTGAGGTCTTGTAACCTCTTCTTCATGGTCTCTAGGTTGAAGAAATCATCTTTGTACATCCTTTGGACATCATTTTTTGCCTTATTTAACTGAGAACAACACAGATGTATCATAAAAAATGTTTTTATATTGTTTAAATAGTTCTGTCAGTTCTGATCACTAAAGAAAAGAGTTATTAGAAAAGAACATTTGTTTGTATTCATGTTGCCATGTCTACCTCACTTAGCAGGTTATGTGTCTCGTTGTTGGGGTTCTCCATGTGTGCTTCATTGACAATTTGATGGATTTCCTCGAGTTCCTGGTTCAGCTGTCGCAGGTGAAGGCTGTTGTACAGTCCACTTGTGTGAAGGTAATTAAATGCTTTCAGACGGGCTGTGATGTTCTGAAGAGTGGCTCCCATCGACGGCAGTTCTGCATCTGTGTTCCTCAACTGGAAGTAATTAATTGATATAATTCAAGATTCTTCTCAATTTAAATGAACAACATCTAAAAATCAATGCAGTGTAGTTGCAACTGTTATAAATAAGCTTAACTGATACCTTACCTTTTCCTCAAATTCATTCAGATTCTCCTCACAGGTCTGGACCTCTTTTGTGACTTCCACAAACTGTACAGCAGGGAAGGTCCAGATAGAGCTGTTTATTTTGCACAAACATGAATCTGTCTTCTGTAGACCTGGAATTCTCTGAGCTTCAACAGTCGCCTTATGTACAAACACAATCAGATTACTATATCATACATACATACATTCTCTCATATTTTTTACATATTTTTTTAGAGATGTTGTCAGCTAATTCAAGACACAAAGAGAAAACTTACAATGACTGTGAGGAGCAGCAGGTAGATGAACATGCTGACAGAATGGGGTGAAAGACTAAAGATCTGCTTTAAACCACATACAAACACTAAGGTGATGCAATTATGTTATGCAAGTTATACAAATTTGCCGTTTTGGGGATCTGTTGAAGAGGATGTTAAAATTGCACATATGGCTGATATCAGAAATTCACGAAGAAATTTGGTTAAAAAAAACTTCATCCACCAAAAAAAAAAAAAAAAAATCAACCACATGTTCCCCCTAAATATTTTTACAACCCCATCTGTTTTATCAATGCAAAAATGTTTTACCGCAATTGCTGATAAAAAAAAAAAGCTCAACAAAGGTTCAAGAGTTCAACTAAAGCAAACACTGATCTAAAACTGAGCAAACACTAAAACTAAACATTTTTAATAAAACATCTAAACCTCTGTTAATTCTGAATAAGAACTTAAGAACTTCTGTAGACGTGTGACAGAAAAAAAAGTCATTCTGGTTAGTAATAAATGAAGCTGTAATGCTGTTTGTGGAGTTGTTTAGTCAGATCTTGAGATATTTAATGTCTTTTATCTTCAGTTCATCTAAGGCTGTGGCTGAAGAAAGTTATTTGTGTTCTTATTTCTCTTTCTTTTAGTGCTTGTTCACAGCAGGTGTTTGAATGATTGAAAGAATGTTTCAGAAACATCAAACTAACCTATAATTATTTTTCTATTAACATTAAGGAAGGATATTTTTATGTTCTTGGCATGTTACAAATCAACGCTCCTAGAATGCTGAATGATTAATCAAAGTTAAGTTGAAAGAACGTTTGAGGAACATCATAAAACACATTCCTCTAACGTCAAGGAAAACTGACATTTTTTACTTTCCCAGAACCAACACTGAATATTTTGAGAACGTTCTTATAACAAAATTCTGTTAGCTTGGTAGGTTAATACATGTTCAAAATAATCAATTTAACAAAGTTTGTACTATTTTCTGTTTATTTTGGCAAATAAAAGAAATCATTTTTGCTCAATAAATATACTGTCATTAAAATATGTTAATATAAAAATACATTTTAAAAATACAGAAACAAAATTAGTTTTAAGAGTAAAGATTCTGAAAGCATTGAAGGAGATCCCATAACATTTAATATAGATGTACAGTAGTAACAATAAATTATATTTTAATATATGATATGATTAATATCATATTTTTAAATATGATTGTTTCATTATAAATATGGGTATTATCTCTAAGGTGGATACCCAATTTGATATATATTTACCATCTGAATCTAACCATATGTCAACAAATGGAAAAGTTAGACAGCTGTTTATTATCATGTTAATTATTGTGTCTTGCAGCAGGTGCGCTTTTTACCTCATATGCCATACTTACACATATTCTTCCGTTATTGAAAAACTGTTGCTTGAATTACCTTGAATAAAACTGAAACTGAACTTAACATTGTGATGTCTGTCACACATCGGCAATGGACAATGGCATCATCTATTGGCCCAACCCAACTGACAGGTGAAGTGAATAACATTGATTATATTGTTACAATGGCACCAGTCAAGGAATGGGATATATTAGGCAGCAAGTAAACAATTCTTAAATTTGGCCAAATAGTGATGGCTAGATGACTGGATTAGATCATCTCCAAAATGGCTTGTGGGGTGTCCCCATTATGAAATGGTTAGTATCTAAAAAAAAAAAAGTGGTACACTCATTGATTGAGCTGAAAGACTAACCCACGTAGAAGGCGACGTTCTCAGGACCTTGCGCAACGTTCCCTAAAAGTTATCTAAAGGTGACGAAGATTCCGAACCTTTACAGAACATTCAGGACGTTCCTAAAATGTCCTCTTTTGATAATGAAAGTGCTGCAGTTTAAGGTTCCTTGACTTTAGAGGGACGTTCCATTTTGGTTATTTTATGGTCAAAAAAGAATGTTACAGTACTTTCAGAGACGGTCACGATGTGGAGTTCTTTTAAGAGTTGGGGGACGTCATTTGATGGACCTTCAGGAAACATTTAGGACGTTCTGGGAATATTTAGAGGACTATTAATAGGACCTTCTGTTAACTTCCCAAATGTCCTCTTTGTTACGTTCTCACATGACCATAAAATAACCAAAATATAACGTCCCCCTAAACTAATTTCAGGAACGTTATTAAATGACCAACAGAGGACCGTATGGGAACGTTCAGTTAATGTCCCAAATATCCTCATTGTAACATTCCTATGTGACCATAAAATTAACCAAATTGGAATGTCCCCCTAAAGTCATATAAGGAACCTTGAACTGCAGCACTTTCATTACCAAAAGAAGACATTTTAGGAACATCCCTAATGTTCTGTAAAGGTTCAGAATTTTCGTAACCTTTAGAAAACTTTTAGGGAACGTTCCGCAAGGTCACGAGAATGTCGCCTTCTACGTGGGTGTTTTAGAGAAAATAATAAAGTTTTAGGTGAGCGTTTGCTTTAGATAGGCTCTTGATTCTTGATGTTTTAATGTTAGATTTTCTCTGGCTGCTTTAACTGTGTTTTCAAAACATGCCTCTTACAGCAAAAATTGCAAAAGAAATTCTGATCAGATGATTTTGATTATTTAATGATGGTGTTTCAATCATCACGGAGTGTCCTGATTCACTAATTCTCCACAGAATCTAAATTATAGTGTGATCACTGTTAGTTTTGCATTAATTAATGGTTAATTTTTTCTTTTTTTAAATTCATTATACTGACAGAGTCTTGATCAGTGTCTTTTAGATACACACAGACATCATGAATCAGCGTATGAACCTCAACAATGGTGACAATAAACAAAAATCTTTTAGTAGCTTGTTTTGTGATGCCCAGAGCTGATCTGTTTATCTGAAAATTTTGTCACCATTGTTGAGGTTCACACACAGAATCTTGATGTCTGTGTGAGTCTGCACAATACTGTCTGAATAAGTACTGTACAATAATAAAAACGTTCAAAATATCAAAGCAAGATGGGGTTTTAAGTATCACAGGACAATAGCATGAAAAGAATATAATATTCAGGGATTACACAAGGCTACTGGCTGATCTTGAAAACCACAAGCAACCAAATCCAATTGATCAGATTTTTTTTTTTATTTATTTTTTGTTTTGTAACAAAAAACACCTCATTAAGAAGATTTGAATGAAAGAAACAAAGTCAGAGTGGTTTGTAATAAGTGAAGATGCTGACATCTAGAGAGATCCGTTAGTGTTTAATGTTTCTGTTATCTGAGTTTTGTGAGGTTATCATTGAGCTGGAGAGTAGATCCTGTGATTCAGTCAGTGATGATCCAGAAACACTGATGTTCTGCTGCATGTTGCTTTATGTGTAGTTGCTGATGCAGTGATACAGCAGTTACATTAGCTCATGCATGTGCTGTTGTCAGCTAATGACTTACTGCAAGAGATTTGCATTTTAAAGAAAAGGTTTCATAATATTAATCCAGGAATTACCTGTAAAGAGCTTTTTTTTAGTAAGACATTTAAGAAAAAATTGTTTTTGTTTGAATAGAGCTAAAGTTAGTCAATTTAGCTCTAATTTTCAATTCAATTCTTTGACAAGGGCAGCAGGGACATTCTGAGAACTTTTCCAAATAAAATATGTTTCCATAAACGTTCAGAGAACGTCCTGAATCTTCTGTGAAGGTCTGCCAAATAACGTCCCCCAACCCTTAAAAGATCTCCACATGGTGACCGTCTTTGAACATCCTAGGATCGTTACTACACAACGTCCTTAACACCAGTGGGGACGTTCTGAGAATGTTCTGGGAACGTACAATTTCTAGCGGGGAAAGATCTGCTTTAAACCACCATGCAAACACTAAGTGGTGGCAATTTTAGTCATTTTTAGTCAAATTTGCAGTTTGGGGTTGTCTTTTGAAGAGGATGTGAAAATTGAACTTATGGCTAATTTCAGAAATTCAGCAAGAAATTCAGTTGAGAAACTTCATCCACAAAAATATCCAACCACAAGTTCCCCCCCCCCTTTAAATGTCCAACCTCAGTTCATCAATTTTTTCTTCTTTTTTCTTTCTTTTTTTCTTTTCTTGCAAATGCCCAGATGCAGATATAATTCAGGCCCTAATACTGAAAAAGACAAGAATAGTAGGCCTATATTTTGGAAAGGAGCAGCATATCCCTCTGAAATAGTAGAGACTTGGGGCAGCATGTCCCTTACAGGATAACAATGGCAGCAAAGGGGTGCTCTTCTGTTATAAGCAGAGAAATGGCCATGCCCCTTTAATTGAATCAGAATCAGAATCAGAATCAGAAAGAGCTTTATTGCCAGGTATGTTGTTTACACATACTAGGAATTTGTTTTAGTGACAGAAGCTCCACAGTGCAACAGAGTAACAGCGACAAGACAAGACACATAATAAAAAGAATAAAATAATAATATACAAATTTACAAGATAGACAAAGTGCAAAAAAAGCAAAAGACAATATATATTATAGACAATTGTATGTACAATTATGTGTGCAAATTGAGATATAAATAAGTGTTTTAAGTAAATAATGTGCAATAGTGTTATGTGTTCCGTGTTCCGTGTTTGTCAAGTGTTCATGAGATGGATTGCTTGAGGGAAGAAACTGTTCCTGTGTCTGGTCGTTCTGGTGCTCAGGGCTCTGTAGCGTCGACCGGATGGCAACAGTTCAAAGAGGGAGTGTGCTGGATGTGAGGGGTCCAGAGTGATCTTCTTTGCCCTTTTTCTCACTCTGGATAAGTACAGTTCTTGGAGAGTGGGGAGGGTTGTGCCAATGATTCGCTCAGCAGACCGGACTACCCTCTGTAGTCTTCTGAGGTCAGATTTGGTAGCTGATCTGAACCAGACGGTAATTGAAGTGCAGAGGATGGATTCAATGATGGCAGAGTAGAACTGTTTCAGCAGCTCCTGTGGTAGGTTGAACCACTGCTGCCACAGTGCTGTTCATGATGGTGAGTGTGGGAAGAGCAGGGGGGTTTCTCCTGAAGTCCACGGTCATCTCCACTGTCTTGAGCAGAGGTGTATAGTCCAGGGGTCAGAAAGTAGAAGTCCTGCCATATTTTTCATTCCACCCACTGAAGCTGTGTTAAAGTTAATGAGATAATTAAGTGATAAATTGAGTGATGATTGACCATTATTGAAGACACCTGATGATAACAAGCAGAATCACCAAAGGAGAAAATCACTATTTTTAAGCCACCATCGTGGAGATGAGTGTTTGCTTTAGTTGAGCTCTTGACCCTTGACTGTTAACATTAGATCTTGTTTGGGCTGTTGACTGAGTTATAACAACCAGACAAGCAAAGAGAAAAAAATTATCAGGAGTTGGTTATATTTTCACATAATAGTAATTTGACCTGAATTCATTTAGAGCTCAATCTTTGAGTTAGATTTACATTATTGAACTGTGGTTCAACAGCAGATCATCAGCTTTATCAATATAATCTGATGGATTTTGCAAAAGATGTTCTGATAAAAAAAAAAAAAAAAAAAAATGCTTTCATATAGAGACACAGACATCAAGAATCATCCTGTGAATCTCAACAGTGGTGACCATCAAAAAGCATGTTGCAGTGCATTCTGGGTGCCACCAATCAAAATTCATCCATGGCTCCCATCATGCATTTCTGCATGAATAAATTATGAGCTTAATTGTTTTAGTAATTTCCTTTATTCTCACTATTTTATTTTTTTCTGTTTTTCTGTGACTTTTTAGTAGCTTGTTTTCTAGTGTTCAGAGTTGATCTGTTGATCAGAATATGTTGCTTGTCACCGTCGTTGAGATTCATATGTTGATTCTTGATGTCTGTGTGTGCCTAAAGGATTTCTTTTTTTTTTGTTTTATTCAGAACAACTTTTGTGAAATCCTTTGGATTATATTGATTGGACTGTATTATAGTTGATCTTCTGCTGTAGAATCACAGTGTTGCTGTAATCAATAATGTAAATCTAACTCAGAGATTGGGCTTTAAATGAGTTCAGTGATTTAGATCAAATAATGATTATGTGAAAACATAACCAACACCACTTGATTTTCTTTTTTCTTTGCTTGTCTAGTTGTTACAACTCAGTTAAAAGCCCAAACAAGATCTAATATTAAGAGTCAAGGGTCAAGAGCCAAACTAAAGCAAACACTCATCTCCACGATGGTGGCTTAAAAATAGTGATTTTCTCCTTTGGTGATTCTGCTTGTTATCATCAGGTGTCTTCAATAATGGTCAATCATCACTCAATTTATCACTTAATTATCTCATTAACTTTAACACTGCTTCAGTGGGTGGAATGAAAAATATGGCAGGACTTCTACTTTCTGACCCCTGGACTATACACCTCTGGTCTTGAGCGTGTTGAGCTCCAGGTTGTTAAGACTGCACCAGACAGCCAGCTGTTCAACCTCCAGTCTGTAAGCAGACTCGTCACCATCCTGGATGAGGCCGATCAGTGTGGTGTCATCTGCAAACTTCAGGAGCTTGACAGAGGGGTCTTTAGAGGTGCAGTCATTGGTGTAGAATAACCGAATGAGCTTAAGCACAAAAAAGCATGTTGCCAATACCAAAAACCTTAAGCAACAAGCATGTTGCCAATAATAACCAGAAAGCCTTAAGCAACAAGCATTTTGCCCATAACAACCAAAAGCTTAAAGCAACAAGCATGTTGCCGATAATAACCAAAAAAGCCTATGCAACAAGCATTTTGCCAATATGCGGACAGAGGTGGGAAGTCCAGGGGTCAAAGAGTAAAAGTCCTGCCATATTTTTATTCCACCCACTGAAGCATTAATAAGATAAATAAGTGTTTAAATGAGTGATGATTGACCATTATTGAAGACAGAGTAACAAGCAGAATCACCAAAGGAGAAAATCACAATTTTTAAGTTACCATCATCGAGGTCAGGGTTTGTTTTAGTTGAGCTCTTGACCCTTGAGTTTTTAATGTTAGATTTTTTTAGGTGGTTTTAACTGCATTAAAACCAACCAGATAAGCAAAGCTAAAAGATGATCAGGTGGTGTTGGTTATGTTTTCACATAATCATTATTTGATCTGAATCACTGAACTCATTTAAAGCCCAATCTCTGAGTTAGATTTACATTATTGATTACAGCAGCACTGTCATTCTACAGAATTCTTCAATCTAAAGTTGTTCTGATTTAAAAAAAAAAAAAAAAGTTTCATTTAAGCACACAGACATCAAGAATCAGTCTGTGAATCTCAACAGTGGTGAGAGTAATAAAGCATGTTGCAATGCATTCTGGGTGCCACCAATCAAAATTCATCAATGCCTCCCATCATGCATTGCTGCATGAATAAATTATGAGCTGAATTGTCTTAGTAATTTTCTTTATTCTCACTATTTAAATTTTGCTGTTTTTCTGTGACTTTTTAGTAGCTTGTTTTCTAATGTTCAGAGTTGATCTGTTTATCAGAATATGTTGCTTGTCACCGTTGTTGAGATTCATGCGCTGATTCTTGATGTCTGTGTGTGCCTGTAATGAATTTATTTTTGTGACAAGAATAACTTTCAAAAAAAATAATTTGTATTGATAAAGTTGATCTTCTGCTGTAGAATCACAGTGCTGCTGTAATCAATAATGTAACTCTAACTCAGAGATTGGGCTCTAAATGAGTTCAGTAATTCAGATCAAATAATGATTATGTGAAAACATGACCAACACCACCTGATCATCTTCTAACTTTCCCTGTCTGGCTGGTTTCAATGCAGTTAAAGCTGCCCAAACAAAATCTAATGTCTAATGTCGATGATGGTGAAAATAGTGATTTTCTCCTTTGGTGATTCTGCTTGTTATCATCAGGTGTCTTCAATAATGGTCAATCATCACTCAATTAAACACTTATTTATCTCATTAATGCTTCAGTGGGTGGAATAAAAATATGGCAGGACTTTTACTCTCTGACCCCTGGACTTCCCACCTCTGAAAACAAGCAACTAAAAAAAAAAAAAAAAAAAAATCTTTTTGTTGATTCTCACCGTTGTTGAGGTTCATACGCTGATTCACGATGTTGTTAGAATTGTAGAACTCTGTGAAAATATTAAAGAAAGACAAAAGCTCTTACAGTGGTATTCTGCAGTTCCGTTAACTTAAAATTATTGAATCTAAGTAACGGTCAGACTCTGGAACTAAGCCACTACATGATGACTGAATCATCAGGTTAGTTTTTCTCTTTACAACTTCTACTATAACAAATGTGCTTCAAAAGCACAGTTATAACAGCCAGAAAAACAATGTTATGAAGTCAAGGGACAGGAGCCAAACTAAAGCAAACGATTACCTCCATTACGGTGACTTCAAACTTTATTATTTTCAATAAAACAGCGCTATTGCTTCCTGGAGGCTCAGTGAGGACTGCCTATCAGAGGTAGAAAGTCCAGGGGTCAGAAAGTAAAAGTCCTGCCATATTTTTATTCCACCCACTGAAGCATTAATAAGATAAATAAGTGTTTAATTGAGTGATGATTGACCGTTATTGAAGACACCTGAAGTTAACATCAGGTATCTTCAATAACAGTCAATCATCACAAACAATTATTTATCAATTATTATCAAATACTGCTTATTTTGTGTTTTTTACTTCCAGCCCTCGTTAACAATTATATATAATTTATAAATGATTATATACAAAATTAATAGTTTTATTGAGATTGATGTGGATTGGAATTGGTCACGTGCTTGGAAAAAGAATTCAGAAAATCGACTTTCCTAATTATGCATGCATTGTGTGCGTGTATATATGATATGAACTATAATTTTTGTCATTTTCATATATAGGACTAAATTAGTTCATATCATGTCTCATTCAAAGTATTTAAAAAATTTGTAAATGAACTTCCTTATTTTGTTATTTTTCTCATGTCAGCACTGTTGGCTCAGTGACCAATCCTGTTTTTTGGCTTTAAATGTCTCCTTCTGTGATGCGAAACTGCTTTTCATAATCAAGGCTATCAGGATCCTAATCTTTCCATCTCAAACATGAGTGAGTCAAACATATTCGGTTTGATGGTCATCATTCCTCTAATTTTATCACAGGTAAAATTAAACTGTCCTTTTATTAGAATTATTATTTTTTACATTGTTTCTGACACTATTTTCAAAAAAAATATTTATATATCATAAGGTGTAATTTTGCTTGTATGTTGGAAATACTTACGCCCTGTTATTTCATCTCCACAGTCAGCGAGAGGGAAGGACTGTGTGTGTGAGCTGCAAAATTCTGATCCTGCTTTCCCTGAGAATAAACTCAAGAACGTTGAGTTCACTGCTTTACAATGCACTGGGAACATCACTTCAGAAAAGGTAGAAAAATTGTGCTGCCTACAGTTGCCATATAATTCTGTACAATCTGTTATCGAAGCAAAACTTTTTCCTCTTCAACTGTGTGCAGATGACAGAGATTGACAGCCTTTTGTTGGGTCTACAACACCGTATCTGGCAGCTTCTGGATAATGTGTCCATGCTGGAAAAAGAAGACAACGGAAATCTGTACGCAGCCGTGTCTCTACGCATTATTGAATTGGAGTTAGCGGAGATTCAAGACCTTCTGGATAAACTCAACAGGACCGCTAACAATTACAAGCAGCTTAGTGTAGAGGCTGCTGCAGAGGTGAATTCATCTACACCACAGAACTTTTACATTTCTAGAATAATTTTATGCATACTGTAAAACCTAACAGATCTTCTAACTAACCTTTTTTAGTAAACTTTACTTAATGTCAAAGAATTTGTTGAACTTACTTAAAACAATTTAGTAATCATTACTGTTTGCATGCTATGCTTTGTTACTCAGAAAACTCAAGTAAAAATTACTTGACTGGTTTGAGTACCATTTCGTCAAGCAAAAAAAAAAAGGGCGGGGCAAAAGGTTTTTCAGGCTATCAGGATCCTAATCCTGATAGTCAATTCTTAATAGACTTTTCATTAATTTTCTCCACTTCTACAGTTATCTTTCTTTAGTTGTATTCACTCATTTTCTTAAAGTGATCTTGAATGTTAAATTATCAGTACAACTAAAACGTTTGGGATAACATCACGTAAGTTGACCATAAATTCATGTTGATTTCCTAAAATTTCTTTTCACCATTTTAGTGATTAGCATTTCCTTTGGTTGTGCACTTGGAAATTCACTTATATTAATATAAGTCTCTTCTAGTTGTTTCCAATTGATTTCCAAACAGAACATTAGTGATTTGTGGTTTCAAAGGAAAAGCTATATTAAATAGATTGCTTTTAAAAAGTAATGTAATTTAGACTTTATGTTGAATTTATTAGTTTATAAATAGCATCTCTTGCTTGAGTCACACACAGACATCAATATTCAGCATGCAAAACACAACAATGGTAACAATGTTTTCTTGTTTTTTTTAATTAATAAGACCATTACAGTTGTATTTGCTGTCATTGTTGGGGTAACACTGACACAAGACAGCAAATAAAATTGTAAAATAAAGCCACAAACAGTAAAACAAAGCCATTACTTTATTTGTGCCGCAATGCACTCTACACTTGCACAATACACTTTCTCGGATCAGAATTAAGTTGACAAAACTGGTTTAAGTTAAAAATGTACTTAAAAATGGTTTAAGTAAGATCAACTTAATACAATTAAGTAAAGCTTACTTAATTGAATTAAAGGGTTAGTTCACCCAAAAATAAAAATTCTGTCATTTATTACTTACCCTCATGCCGTTCCACACCCGTAAGACCTTTGTTGATCTTCAGAACACAAATTAAGATGTTTTAGTTGAAATCCGATGGCTCCGTGAAGCCTTCATAGGAATCAATCACATTTTCTCTCACAAGATCCATTAATGTACTAAAAACATATTTAAATCAGTTCATGTGAGTACAGTGGTTCAATATTAATATTATAAAGTGACGAGAATGTTTTTGGAGCGCCCAAAAAAACTAAATAAACACTTATATAGAGATGGCCGATTTCAAAACACTGCTTCAGGAAGCTTCGGAGCATAAATGAATCAGTGTATCTAATCATGATTCAGATCACGTGTCAAACTGCCAACGGCTGAAATCACGTGACTTTGGCGCTCCGAACAGCAGATTCGACACACTGATTCATTTGTGCTCTGATGCTTCCTGAAGCAGTGTTTTGAAATCGGCCATCACTAAATAAGTCGTTATTTAGTTTTTTTTGGCGCACCAAAAATATTCTCATCGCTTTATAATATTAATATTGAACCACTGTACTCACATGAACTGAATTAAATATATTTTTAGTACCTTAATGGATCTTGAGTGAGAAAGTGTCATTGCTGGCTATGGAGGCTTCACTGAGCCATCGGATTTCAACTAAAATATCTTAATTTGTGTTCCGAAGATGAACGAAGGTCTTACGGGTGTGGAACGGCATGAGGGTGAGTAATAAATGACAGAATTTTCATTTTTGGGTGAACTAACCCTTTAAGGCAACTAGTTTGCACAATTGAATTGTCAACTGAACAAATTTGTCTTTTTTATTATTAGTATAGTATTTTTACGTTTCATGTCCTCAATTCCTCAATACTATTTTCCTGGGACATTTAGTGAATTAACTGGCCACGCTGGGATAGGCTGCAGAGGATAAAGCGATTTGGAGAATGGATGGATGGATTTTGTGAATTCTGTGCATTTTGTTAATTCTTATTTAATTCCTCATTCCTACAGCTTCAGGATATGAAGGAAAAGATGGTGGAGCTGGAGAAGTTTGACCACACACAGGTGATGGTGAGAGAGCGTGAAAACCAGCGTATAAAGAGCGACCTGGAACGCTGCGCAGATGTGCTCAATAGTACATCACCAGCCCCTACACTTTCCCCTGGTACATATAAACTAGTTTATCATGATTATGTAGCCACAGCTAAAGCGTTAACATATTACACTTACATTTTTGCTTTATTTTTATTTTTTAGGCCGCTGTGGTCTGGGTCATATTGTCAGTGTGGCGGGACCTAGAACGTATTCCCTCACTGTGTATGGAACTTCTTATTCTTACGGTGCTTGGGGTCGAGATGCAAATCCTGCTCCAGGAGACGAGAACAAGTACTGGCTGGTGGTGCTGTCAAGTAGTGATGTGTATGGCCACTATGTCCGCCAGTTCAATAGTATGGGTACTTTTATATTAGGTATAAAATCAACAGATACATATATATCAAGTTCCAACCCCACAACAAACACAATTCAGGGCCCAAACATGGTCATGTACGGCAATGCGCTCTACTATAACTGTTACGACATATACTCCGTCTGTCAGTTCAACATGGCGACTCGTGCTGTCAGTACTGTGGCTTTACCTAAAGATGCAGGTTACAACGACATGTTTCCTTTCGCACACCTCGACACCACATACAGCTATACAGATATGGATTTTGCCACAGATGAATCAGGCGTCTATGTTATATACGCGTCCACAAGCAACTTTGGAAATGTGATTATCAGTAAAGTTGAGACTAGCAACCCGCCTGCTTTGAACCAAACATGGTTCACTTCTCTTCACAAAAGGACCGTCACAAACACCTTCATGGTGTGTGGTGTGCTTTATGCTACTCGTTACCTGGATGAAGAAAGAGAAGAGATTTTTTACTCTTATGACACCAAAACCAATGTAGAGCGCTATGATTTGAGAATTCACATTAAGAAGATGCAGACTAATATTGAGTTTCTAAACTATGACCCCAGAGATCATCTGCTGTATGTCTACAGTGATGCCTACATTCTAACTTATGAGCTCATCTTTCAGTAAATCTCCAATGAACTTGATTTGAGACATTAGAGTATGGCTGCATCCCATTTCACATACTGTCTGTACTAGCATATATAGCATGCAAAATTAGATGCAACACAAATGATTATATGTTGAATGATTGTATCCTAAATGAAGGATTCTCAATAGCAACCTGTGTGTGTGTGTGTGTGTGTGTGTGTGTGTGTGTGTGTGTGTGTGTGTGTGTGTGTGTTACTTCAAGAGAACAACCATACATGTGTTTTCTTTTCTTTTCTTTTTGTGTTTAAATTTTAAAAATCATGTATAATCATTAGCCATTTATGTAGCTTTCTATTGATTGATCATTTATTCATATTATTATTATTTGATTTACATCATTTATAATTTGATCATTTATGTGTCATTTTATGTTTTAATATTTTGTATCTATATATTCCTTTCAATTGTTGTTTAATCCTATGATTGTGTGGTTTCAAGGGAGGTTTGTCTTCATAGAAGAGACAAAAGAATGTCTTTTTTTTAAATCACAGGACGATGTTGTGAAGCAGTAATTTTCCATTGCTTGTCATTGGTATAATAACAGTTGTTGGATTTGTACTGGTTAGATGAAGTCTGAGCATTGAAACATTTGAAACTAAGATTATTCAATAAACTGTGCTCCTTTTAATATCATTACTTTTACTCCTGCTTCAGGCTGAAAGAAGAATTTTGGGTTCAACACAAAATTTTATGAAATTATGTCCGATACTAGTTTCCTATTTATACAAAAGTATGTATTCAAAACTGCTTGTTTTGTGGGGGGAAATCATGTATATACTACAGATTTACTTAAATAAAATTCCTGCGTATTAAGGATGATTGGGGCAGTTTTTTCCACTTCGTCTAACCTTGCTAGTAATTTTACGTTCCCAGAACATTCTCAGAACGTCCCCACTGGTGTTAAGGACGTTGCCTAGTAACGTTCCCAGTACTTTTAAGGTCCCAGTCCCAGATCTTTTAAAGGGTTAGTTCACCCAAAAATGAAAATTCTGTCATTTATTACTTACCCTCATGCCGTTTCACACCCTTAAGACCTTCGTTCATCTTCGGAACACAAATTAAGATATTTTACTTGAAATCCGATGGCTCCGTGAGGCCTCCATAGGAAGCAATGTCACTTCCTCTCTCAAGATCCATAAAGGTACTAAAAACATATTTAAATCGGTTCGTGTGAGTACAGTGGTTCAATATTAATATTATAAAGCGATGAGAATATTTTTGGAGCGCCAAAAATAACAAAATAACGACTTATTTAGTGATGGCCGATTTCAAAACAATGCTTCAGGAAGCATCATGCTGCGTTCACACCGAACGCGTCTGGGGCGTCAAATTCGCGCCAGACGCGTCTAGTTGGACGCTTAAACATTTTGAAGTCAGACGCCTCAGACGCGCGTAAAATTCGCTCAATTCGCGCGTCTAAACAAAGTGTGTTCAGACGCGAATTCGCGTCATAGGAGGGGCTTTCATCTCTTTCTGCACAGATCCTCTGAATAAACACATAATCTCGTCAGTTGGAAACCTGTAGCGGCAATTTAACTCGGTTATGCCGGCCGGCTTTTGCTAGCTAGAAGGTGGGCTAGTATCAACGGCTAAAATCATGCAAAAAGTTGTACAACTAACCAGATTTCGCTTATTCTCTTCCAGGCAAGGTCCTTTTTATTCCTGTCTCGATAAAAATATATATCATAGAGCTCAGGGTGGCCTCACACAGCGACTATTATCTATTATATATATATATTATCTTTGTCTGGTATATATCTTTGTTCTGGTCTCCACCGCTGATCACGTCATAAACACGTTACTACCAAAGCAGAGTCCCTAATTGGTTAACGCGCCGCGAATTTACGCCAAAGTTCAGATTTTTCAACTCGGGCGTTTGGGCGTCAGACGCTCAATTCGCGCGTCAGCCGCGTGAACGCTCAATTCGCGCCGCGCCATTCGCGCGTCAACGGCCGATTCGCGCCGCGCTAGACGCTTGATTCGCGCCGCAGGACACCTAGACGCGCGTTTACATTGACTTAACATGTAAATCAGACGCCTCAGACGCCCCAGACGCGTTCGGTGTGAACGCAGCATCAGAGCACAGTGAATCAGTGTGTCGAATCTGCTGTTCGGAACGCCAAAGTCACGTGATTTCAGCCGTTGGCATCTCCGATGCTTCATGAAGCAGGGATTTGAAATCGCCCATCACTAAATAAATCGTTATTTTGTTATTTTTGGCGCTCCAAAAATATTTTACAACAACACTTTGTTTGCAACAAAAGTGCTTTAGAAACACACAGTTAAAACAACTGGAAAAAAATTAAAGTTAAATTGACAAGGGTCAGGAGCCCAACTAAAGCAAGTGTTTACCTCTGTAAGTTACAGACTGTAACGGTGACATTTATTCATTTTGATAAAACATCAGCACCTCATTGAGAAGATTTGATTGAAAGAAATAAAGTCAGAGTGGTTTGTAATAAGTGAAGATGCAGAGATCTAGAAAGATCTGTTATTGTTTAATGTTGTTTCTCTTATCTGAGTTTTGTGAGGTTATCATTGTGCTGGAGAGTAGAGCCTGTGCTTCAGTCAGTGATGATCCAGAAACACTGATGTTCTGCTGCATGTTGCTTTATTTAAAGACAGTAATTGTGTAGTTGCTGATGCAGTGATACAGCAGTTACATTAGATCATGCATGTGCTGTTGTCAGCTAATGACTTACTGCAAGAGATTTGCATTTTAAAGAAAAGGTTTCATAATAATAATACAGGAAATACCTGTAAAACATCTTGAATGTTCTGTGAAGGTCTGCCAAAAAAAGTCCCCCAAACCTTAAAAGAACTATCGTGACCGTCTCTGAACTTACTGGGAACTGTACTGGAAACGTACTGTACTTTTAAGAGTTGGGGGATGTTATTTGGTGGAACATTCAGGACGTTCTGGGAATGTTTAGGGGACTATTACTATAGGACATTCTGTTAACTTCCCAAATGTCCTCTTTGTAATGTTCTTATGTGACCAAAAATAACCAAAATAGAACGTCCCCCTAAACTCATATCGGGAATGTTATTAAATGACCAACAGTTAATGTCCCAAATGTCCTCTTTGTAATGTTCTTTTTTGACCATAAAATAACCAAATTGGAACGTCCCCCTAAAGTCATATAAGGAACCTTGAACTGCAGCACTTTCATTACCAAAAGAGGACGTTTTAGGAATGTCCCGAATGTTCTGTAAAGGTTTGGAATTTTAGTCACCTTTAGAGAACTTTTAGGGAATGTTGCGCAAGGTCATGAGAATGTCGCCTTCTACGTGGGCAGGTTTCTTGCCATAAATTTAAAACATAAAAGGCCTGTTGTATGAATCTGGTGTCAGTTCCTACCCAGGTAGGTTTGAGAATAGTTTGAGCAAACACTGTTTTTGTTGGATTTTATTTTAGCAGTGTTTGACACCGCTAAATTAGGTTGTTTTATTTTAGCAACATCCAGCTAGTCTAAGGAGATTTTTGTGGTTGATTAGGGGTTGCACAAAAGAAGAGGATGGGAACCACCAATTAAGAACAATTAAAAAAAAAAAATTACAAAAAAATGTAAGCTATTGTTGTTGAAGAAGAGTGACTCAGACAGTGTCTAGACTATAGAGCATATTTCCATTGTAATGTAGATTGTGTGCTGACGCTGCCCTCTGTTGTTTGCATGCAGTGCTGTCATTTCAGTTAAAAGTTGTTTTAACTGTAAAGGTGGTCAAAAAACGCTGAATGAAGTTTCCCTAGCAGACGAGTACTTCAAAACTTTAAATTAGCTTTTCAATACTCGGTCTATGGCAAGAAAATGTGGCATTCTACAACTACTAAAGCGAGATTTCGACATTATTAGTAATTATTATTAATGTACAATATTCGTGTTTAATAATATCACTTTAAAGCAGAGGTGGGAAGTCCAGGGATCAGAGAGTAAAAGTCCTGCCATATTTTTATTCCACCCACTGAAGCATTAATGAGATAATTAAGTGTTTAATTGAGTGATGATTGACCATTATTGAAGACACCTGATGATAACAAGCAGAATCACCAAAGGAGAAAATCACTATTTTTAAGTTACTATCATCGAGGTCAGGGTTTGTTTTAGTTGAGCTCTTGACCATTGATATTCACATACTAGATTTTTTTGAGGCAGTTTTAACTGCATTAAAACCAACCAGAGAAGCAAAGGTGAGCCTAGAGCCTAATCTCTGAGTTAGATTTCCATTATTGATTACAGCAGCACTGTGATTCTACAGCAGAAGATCAACTTTAACCATACAAAAATATTAAAAAAAAAAAAAAAAAAAAAAATGTTTCATTTAAACACACAGACATCAAGAATCAGTCTGTGAATCTCAACAGTGGTGAGAGTAATGAAGCATGTTGCAATGCATTCTGGGTGCCACCAATCAAAATTCATCCATGCCTCCCATCATGCATTGCTGCATGAATAAATTATGAGCTGAATTGTCTTAATAATTTTCTTTATTCTCACTATTTAAATTTTGCTGTTTTTCTGTGACTTTTTAGTAGCTTGTTTTCTAATGTTCAGAGTTGATCTGTTTATCAGAATATGTTGCTTGTCACCGTTGTTGAGATTTATACGCTGATTCTTGATGTCAGTGTGTGCCTAAAATAAATCTCTTTTTTTTGTGATAAGGACAACTTTCAAAAAAAAAATTTGTGTTGATAAAGTTGATCTTCTGTTGTAGCATCACAGTGCTGCTGTAATCAATAATGTAAATCTAACTCAGAGATTGGGCTCTAAATGAGTTCAGTGATTCAGATCAAATGATGATGTGAAAACATAACAAACACCACCTGATCATTTCTTAATTTTGCTTGTCTGATTGGTTTTAATTCAGATAAATCTACCCAAACAAAATCTAACATTAAAAACTCAAGGGTCAAGAACTCAACTAAAACAAACCCTGACCTCGATAATGGTAACTTAAAAATAGTGATTTTCTCCATTGGTGATTCTGCTTGTTATCGTCAGGTGTCTTCAATAATGGTCAATCATCACTCAATTAAACACTTATTTATCTCATTAATGCTTCAGTGGGTGGAATAAAAATATGGCAGGACTTTTACTCTCTGACCCCTGGACTATACACCTCTGAGGCCTACAACATACAGTAGCAGTTCTGGAACTTTTCTCTTCACACTCTGGGATCTCGAGTTTATTTTTATGAAAAATAGCGCCAGGTCGTATGCAATAAAATGATGGCACAAATGCTAAAATGAACTTTGAAAAATTAATTTTGATTGAGCAAATTAAAAGGCATTTCTTTTTGCAGCAGTGTCGTATATGATAATGACCATCGACTATAAGGTATTAAACTGATGAGATCGCATTTTGTCTCTTACCAGTAGCTTAGGCCTATGTGACGTTATAGTACTGAAAGAAAGTGTGGAGTTCGCAGCAAAGTTTTTATTAAAGTTATAGAAAAGGTGAGTTAAAAAACACTGTCAGAGAAGTGCTGTATAAGAACATTTATTGTGATAACCAAAAAATAATAAAATTAGACAAAACACTCCAAAAGTCTTGCAGTCGCATAATGATATAGCGCAACAATTTAGTTTAACCACTGCTCATATTTTGAGATTTTCTGCATGCTGTGCAATTTGGACTGACATAAACTATAAACTACAGCATATGATAGGCTACTGCATTTTTTTCTTAGCTGAGTATGAAAGACCCTCAGTTGAAGGTGTTATATGCTAACAGATAGCCATCATTATACATGTAAAGTCTCCTATCAACAGGATTGTAGTTGAGATTGGCTATTCCAGCAGAAACCTTCTCAAAAGGCAAAGAAAGAGTGTTTATCTCTTGGCCAGTGGTTGTATCAAAGGCATAAAACACCTCTTCTTGGTAAGTACTAACAAAGCGTGTAGCGTATAGGACCCCGCACACCATAAACGTGCTGGTGACAGACCTCTTAAAGAGATGTGTCTTCCAGGTATGTGTGATATTGAGCTCCAGCGGATCTAAGCGACTCACAACAATGTTGCCGTGGTTCTCCTCGGTGGCATATATGACCCACACAGCGTCTTGATCAGCCTCCAGGTCGATGTCTGTCCAGTCACGGCAGCTGTAGTAGCAGAAAGGGAACTTGTTGTTGATTCCGGCATCATCCAGTTTTACACGCTTGGTTGCTTTTGTCGCAATGTTGAAGCTGCAGATCTCAGCGGTGCTGTAGCATTGGTAATATACGGTACTGTTGTACAGTATAGTGCCAGAGCCCTGAACAGCATTTGTGTGGCTGTAGGATGATGCAATGTATTCATCCTTGTAGTTCTTGCTGCCCATGAAATCTTCATACGAGTTGTACACCCTGATTGTGTTTCCATTCTTGTTTCCACTCACCAGACAGTGTTCCCAATAAACTTCCTTGCTGTTCAGTTTGGCATCCCTACCCCAAGCACCTGAGATATAGGAACTGTGGATGGAATTGAGCTTGGTGACAACTGGAGAACTTATGTTGGACATAATACGCTGATGACAAGTGCCTGCAAGTGGAATTGCATTAATTGGTCATATGTTCAGTAATCAGGTAAACATAGTTTACCGTCTCTTTCATGAAAAAATCAAACCAATTTTCACCTTACTGTTGAAGACATCAATGAAGACATAATTTCTCCACTCACTGAGAGTTGTGTACTTACTTCTGAAGTCTTCAGGTATAGTTTTGCAGGTCTGTGCTCTGTTGTTGAGGTCGCGTAGCCTCGTTTTCATTGTCTCTAGATTGAAGACATCGCTTTTGTACATTTTCTGGATCTCCTTCTTTGCGTTAGTCAACTGAGAGAAACAGAAACATTGTCATCATATCATTGAATCAATTCGGAAATCTGTTTTTTGTATTCCATTTTTTGGCGAATGTTTTCAATTAATCTATTTTCAATTCATGGAACTTCAGTGAGGAGTAAACCGTAATCAGAAGTCATTTTCTGCCACTTTTGATTTTGGATACAATGCAGACTAAACATGAGCTTCATGGAACAGCAGTTATCATTAACAATGACTTAAATTTAAGTGTTTCTCACACAAAACTATCATATTCAGAAGACTTGTAGCGACCATTGTCATTTTTAAAGGGGCTCTATGTAGGAATAAGAATGACAGCCAGTGGTCGAAATAGGTACTGCAGTCCAAATTCAAAATATTGTTTGCCCCACCCCCTCCTTCAAAGACGCGGGTTGCCAGCTTGAGGATGTGCAACAAGAGGGAGCGCAAATGACAATGAAAGCTGAGGATTTACACACTGTAAGCTGATGAGTTGATTTATCTGTTTTAATATGCTGTCGTTCATAGAGATTTTTAGATGGATGCAGAGGCTTTTTAGGTCAGGTAGAATCTGCGATTCTCTGACCCAGTTTGTTTGCTGGTTTCCATGCCCTGACAGCAACATAATGTGGCCCAGATCTGGTACATGTGGATTACATGCGGACCAGATGTGGGCCAGATCTGGGCTGACACTATGTTGCTGTCAGGGTGGCTACAATACGCAGTGTTTTCCACCAACTGGCAACCTGTGATGTCGAAATACTATTGGATAAACTGACAGCACACAGTTTCGCACAGACCAAAACAAAGACAGACATTCCGACACGGAACGCGCATTTCAAAGTAGAATATCTGACTGTAGCAATGTTTTTCTGAGAAAAACGTAGGTGAACTTAGCATGTTTCCTAAATATCTGCAAACATATTGGGGTATTTTTATGCTTTATTAAAATGAAAATCTTACATATAGCCCCTTTAAATAAAACTGCCAAAAATTGTTATTGGTATTGAATTAAAACTGATCAAAACTGAAGCACTAAATAAAATAACACTGGTAGTGACAAATCATGTGGACTACTTTTATGGTGCTTTTTCATGTTGTTTGGGCATTTTTTGGAGACCTGGGGCCTCATTCATAAAATGTTGCACCGTCCTAAATTTGATCTTGCGATCATTTCTCAGATGTGCGTATACGTGTGATTCACAGAATAAACGTATGCGCAGAAAACGAGCGTACGCCTCTCTTTAAGATGTGAAATCTATAAATCGCAAATGATCTTGAACTTGCGCGCAGCTGGATGGTTTTAGTTCGCTGCCTTGTAAACGACACCTAATTCATGTCATTTACATATGAAAGATCACCAGTCATCGTCCAAATCCTTTAATTTAGAATTGCGGGCTGCAAGAATAACTTATTTACAAAAACCTGCAGTACACTGACAAAGAAAATTTCGTATGTCTGCTCAGACCCTGATGTGGCGCTAAAAACTTTTCCATGTCAAAAACCTTTTTTATAAATACAGTGGCATGAAAAAGTATGTGAACCCCTTGCAGAATCTGTGAAAATGAGAATTATTTTAATAAAATAAGAGGGATAATAAAAAAAATGCATGTTATTTTCTGTTTAGTACTGTCCTGAGTAAGATATTTTACATAAAAGATGTTTGCATTTAGTTCACAAGACAAAACAATAGCTGAATTTATTAAAATAACCCCATTCATAAGTATGTGAACCATTGATTCTCAATACTGTGTGTGGTTACCTGATTATCCACGACTGTTTTTTTGTTTTGTGATGGTTGTTCATGAGTCTCTTGTTTGTCCTGAGCAGTTAAACTGAGCTCTGTTCTTCAGAAAAATCCTCCAGCTCCTGCAGATTCATCAGTTTTCAAGCATTTTTGCATATTTGAACCCTTTCCAGCAGTGGCTGTAGGATTTTGAGATCTGTGTTTTCACACTGAGGACAACTGAGGGACTCAAACACAACTATTAAAAAGGGTTCAAACATTCACTGATGCTCCAGAAGGAAACACGATGCATTAAGAGTCGGGGGGTGAAAACTTATGAACAGGATGAAGATGTCACAATTTTTCTTATTTTGTTTAAATATCGTCGTTTTTAATTTAGTACTCCCCTTCGGAAACCAACAGAAGATACTTGCATGTTTCCCGGCAGAAAAATTAAGTACAATTTACCTTGATATTTGAATTCAAAAGTTTTCACCCCCGACTCTTAATTCATTGTGTTTCCTTCTGGAGCATCAGTGAATGTTTGAACCTTTTTTAATAGTTGAGTTTGAGTCCCTCAATTGTCCTCAGTGTGAAAAGATGAATCTCAAAATCATACAGCCACTGCTGGAAAGGGTTCAAATATGCAAAAATGCTTGAAAACTGATGAATCTGCAGGACCTGGAGGAATTTTCTGAAGAACAGAGCTCAGTTTAACTGCTCAGGACAAACAAGAGACTCATGAACAACCATCACAAAACAAAAAACAGTCGTGGATCATCAGGTAACCACACACAGTATTGAAATCAATGGTTCACATACTTATGAATGGGGTTATTTTATAAATTCAGCTATTGTTTTGTCTTGTGAACTAAATGCAAACATCTTTTATGTAAAATATCTTACTCAGGACGGTACTAAACAAAAAATAACATGCATTTTTTATTATCCCTCTTATTTTATTAAAATAATTCTCATTTTCACAGATTCTGCAAGGGGTTCACATACTTTTTCATGCCACTGTATGAGCGTTGGCGTGGATTTAAGTGTACGCACACTCACGCTTTATAAATGAGGCCCCTGGTGACTATTTTAAGGAAGATTTACCTCTTTCAGAAGGTCATTGGTCTCTTTGCTGGGGCTTTTCTTGTGAGCATCACTGGCAGTATAATAGATTTCGTCAACTTCCTTCAGCAGCTGTTGCAGGTGAAGGGCGTTGTACAGGCCGTTTGTGTTCAGATACTCGAACGGTTTCAGGCGGGCTGTGATGTCCTTAAGAGCGCGTTCCATCTTTGGCAGTTGTACATTTCTGTTCTTCACCTGAAAGTTACAATGCAAATTAGTTCACTGACATACTTCAAGAATGAATCTACAGTATGACTTTAAAGGATCTCACCTTTGCATGAAACTTTTCAAGGTTGTTCTCACAGGTCTGGACTTGTTTTGCGACTCCCTCGAACTTCACAGTGGGGAAAGCCCAGAGAGAGCTGCTTAATTCACACACACAGGAACCATCCTTCAGTTCACCTGTAATTTTCTGAGCCTGGACAGTCGCCTGATTACACACATACACACAACATAATACAATAATTTCTCGTTTTCATCCTGTTGTTTACTACATTTATTTTCTTGGTGTCGTTGTGGGTTTTGTTTCTTTTGCGGTTGTAAGCTGTAAGGACCTATTGAAATAACTGAAAATATTTGGCGAAATTATATGGAACTGCAATGCCTTCAAAACCTGCTTGCCGTGTGTTTCCCTGAAAATAATTGCACACCTTAGAACACTGATCAACCAATCAGATTTCAGCATTCAACAGCGCTGTAGTATAGTGAGATCTATTATATAACCACTGCAATATGTACATGTAAATAAATATAAATAAGCTATAATATATATTTCTATTTATATAATAAAGATATATAGACATATGCAGTTCATTTAACTAACATATTCAAATTCATTTTATTCCATTAAAAAAACATTCCAGTTAAAACAGATAAAAGAAGGGACTTACTGTGACTGTGAGGACCAACAAGTAGGAGAGCATGATGAGCAAATGACCCCGAAAGGCTAAAAGTCTTGCTTTAAACAACACAATCATTTTGATGTTGCAAAAACTTAAAGTATTACAAAAGAATTTTGTAAGACAAAAACACATCTCTCAACAAATCTGCAGTTTCACCATTATGGTCAAGACAGTGAGGCAAAACAAATGTTGAAAATTTGTCAATTCATGATAGGCAAAGCGTGAATTTTCCATTACTCATGGACCGACTGAAGGTGTTCACAAAGATAAGATTGCAACAAACTGTTCCAACTAAAGACATGAAAAAAATCATTATTTCACAATAATGATTTGGCTTTAAAACTCTGCTGTTGCTACCAATCGTTGTTTATTATAAGGTCCCCTTTCTATCTTCAGACATGAGTCTGTCTAATATATTCATTTTTTTGATCCTCATTCCTCTAACTTTCCCTCAGGTAAGAAAAAATCAACGCTATATATAAAATAAAATAAACTGTTTTTTTGTGTCATGACTATAAAATACAAAATGACATGTTTTTGCTTGTTTTATATCATTTAATTTTCTGTCATTAGGCCATCACACAGTCAGCGAGAAGGAAGGACTGCGTGTGCGATCTAAAAAATTCAGATGCTGTTTTCCCTATGAATAAACTAAAGAAAGTAGAGACTGATGCCTTACAATGCACTGGAACCATCACTTCAGAAAAGGTAGGGTGGAAAAAAAAATTTCTCTACCATTTTATCTGTTGTTCAAATATATTCTAAATAACTAAATGAAATGAAATGAAAGTTAATTGTGTTAATGTAAATTCTGCAGATGACAGAATTAGACAGACTTGTGCTGGGTCTACAACAACGCATCAAGCAGCTGGAGGACAACGTGGTCATGCTTGAAAAGGAGGATAACAAGAATATTTATGGGGCCGTGTCTCTGCGCATCATCGAGTTAGAGATTGCCGAGATTCAGGACCTCGTCGACAAACTCAACAGGACCACCAAAAATTACCAGCATCTCAGTGTACAGACTGCAGCTCAGGTGACTTGCTGTACAAAAAAAGGGATTTGTCATTATTATTATTTTCTAATATTCATTTATTTGGTTCTTTTGTGTTTCTGTAATAATAGCGTTTTGCATAAATTAAATAATATTCAAGTTTTAATAGGAGCATCACGAGAAAGTACTAAATAAAGTAATAACATTTTAAAGGGCACCTATTATGCAAAATTCACTTTTACATGGTGTTTGACCATAAATGTGTGTTGGCAGTGTGTGAGCAAAACCACCCTAGAATGAGAAAAATCCACCCAGTGGTTTTTTTACAATCCCAATAATTCATAAGCACTGTCTCAGAACGCCCTGTTCTAAGATTGCTCTCACTGTGACGTAGAATTGCGCTAAGCCCCAGCCACGTGGTTTGATTGACAATCTGGTTTTGGCATAGACCCCGCCCTCGGTGATCGGTCAACCATCCTCCATTGTTTCAACGACAGCCGGTAATGTCTCCTAAGAAACATAAGTGTTCTGTTGTGGGATGTAATAATGAACATAGTAGTTTTCACTTCCGACATCAGAGCCACTGAAAACGCAGTGGATGGATTTTATTTACGAAGGAAAGGCGCCACTCAAAATTCCAAAATCAGTTATGTTTGCACGAATCATTTTTTGACTGACTGTTTTGAGAAAGAGGGTCAATTCAAAGCAGGTCTTGCTTCAAAGTTAATCCTCAAGTGTGGATCGTTGCCTACTGTTCGCGATCCAACGTCACCTCCAGAAGAAGTAAGTGTATTTAATGTTTTTTGAGCAAATAGTCATTTCAGTCGATGTCAGCCAGTTCAATAACAAATGCGTCTAAAGTTGTTGTCGTCGTCGTAGAATGTCTGTGTATATAATTTAAACCTTGTTTGTATAGTGTGTATCCACACGTATATATATATATATATTTTTTAAAGATATTGTATTAAAAACTGTGTATGTTTACTTAGCAAACGTTATCACAGTATTTGTGTTTGTAGTTTCAAAAAAATGCGCGAACGTTATCACAGTGTGTGTGTGTGTGTTGCACATCCATAATTGCAAAGGGGACGCGATTAAAACTCTATAAGTACATAAATGTATCAAATAACCATTCAGAGACGTCCTGCTCCATTCTCAATTGTGTTTCTTCTGCCGGAGTCTCTTCATCATCTGGGTCTGATTCCGGTTCAAACATGTACGGCTGAATGCCATTCAAAACAGCGGGTCTCTCACTCTCAGCCATTCTGCTTCTACCGACTGTTTATTGGCATAGGTATGCAAGTTACGCCCTCATCCAAAGGCAGGGCGGGGATATGCAGCTCATTTATATTTAAGGTGGTACACACCAAAACAGCTCTTTTTAAAACAGGCCCCAAAAATGACATTTTCAAATGGTTATAATAAATTAACTGTGGGGTATTTTGTGCTGAAACTTCACAAATACATTCTGGGGACACCCAAGACCAATATTACATCTTGTAAAAAGGGGCATAATAGGTGCCCTTTAAATAATAATAATTGTAAAAAGGAAATATGGCATAAAAACAACCTCAAAAACTATAAAAATAAGTAGTATACAGGTAAATATTAATAATAAATGTGATATTTTTCTAAAAGCTTGAGGATATGAAAGACACAATGGTGGAGCTGGAGAAGTTTGACAACATGCTGGTGATAAAGAAAGATCGAGAGAACCAGCGCATTAAGAGGGAACTGGAACAGTGTAAAGAAGAGATCAAGGCCACGGCACCACCTCCTACAGTTCCCCCAGGTACGCTAAAGATCCCAATAATCCCTTAAAGGATTAGTTCACTTTCAAATAAAATTTTCCTGATAATTTACTCACCCCCATGTCAATCAAGATGTTCATGTCTTTCTTTCTTCAGTCGAAAAGAAATGAAGGTTTTTGATGAAAACATTCCAGGATTATTCTCCTTATAGTAGACTTCAATGCCCTCCAAGCGGTTGAAGGTCAAAATTACAGTTTTAGTGCAGCTTCAAATGGCGATACTAGATTAGGAATACGATCGAAACGATCGGTCATTTTCGAAAAAAAAAAAAGTAAATGTATATGCTTTATATAAACAAATGATCACCTTCCAAGTGGTTCCGCCAAAACTGCACATTGTAAAAAAAAAAACAGTAAAATTTACGGTAAAAAAACGGCAGCTATGGTTGCCAGAACTTTACCGTACAAAATACAGTAGCAACGTAAAAAAAATATGTTAAATTTACGGTAAAATAACATATTTCATTAACTGATATAATGTTAATTTAACAACCTAATGAAGTACTAATATCTGTTTTGCACCTTTATAATACACTGACAGTCACCAAACACAGTGGTGATAAGAGTCACATGATGAATCAAAGTTCATCACAAGCTGAGAAGGACAGCACTAATATATAGAAGATGCACACAGTGTCATTCACACACACACTAAACACCATCATGGTAACATGCATGAAATTTTAAAAATGCAATAAACATTAATTTAACAACATTAGATGTAACATAAAACCCTAATGTACATAACTGATTAGAAAAAAATGAGAAAAACTAAGAAGAAACAGAGTTATTTCAACGAAAATATATCAAATGTGAAGTGTCACGCAGGAAATTGTGGCAATGTCAATTTACGGTTTTTCACTGTAAATTTTACAATGAATTGTTATTTTTCACTTCCAAAATCTGTGAATTTAACGGTATTTTACCATAAAATTACATTAAATGTAAGATCTATTACAGTTATTCACCGTATATAGTATGGAAACTTTCTGTAAACCAATTGACAGTTTTTCACTGCAGCATTTTTACAGTCTTTTACTGTTAAAATCACGGTCATTTTTTACAGCTTCAAATGGCTTTAAACAATACCAGATTAGGAATACGATCGAAACGATCGCACTTTTGTATTCTTCAAAATGCTTACGCTGTATGTCCTATGCCTTCCCTATTCTACTTACGGAACGAACGCAGCGGCAGTTCCTTTTTTTCCATAAGTAGACTTGGAAGGCGATCATTTGTTTATATAAAACAATATACATTTACATTTTTTTTTCGAAAATGACAGATCGTTTTGCTAGATAAGACCCTTATTCATTGTCTGGTATCGTTTAAAACCATTTGAGGCTGCACTGAAACTGTAATTTTGACCTTGAAGTCCACTATAAGGAGAATAATCCTGGAATGTTTTCATCAAAAACATTCATTTCTTTTCGACTGAAGAAAGAAGGACATGGAAAGGCATGGGCGTGAGTAAATTATCAGGAACATTTTATTTGAAAGTGAACTAATCCTTTAACTCAAGCTTCCTGAGTGTTTTCATTATTAATCTCAGCCGAAATCCACTCAAGTCTTATATATTTTTTTCTCCTTTATCTTTGTAGCCCGCTGTGGTCTGGGTCGTTTGGTCAGTGTGGCGGGACCTAGAACGTATTCCCTCACGGTATACAGCACCTCCTATCCTTACGGTGCTTGGGGTCGAGATGCAAATCCTGCTCCAGGAGACGAGAACAAGTACTGGCTGGTGGTGCTGTCAAGTAGTAATGTGTATGGTCACTTTGTCCGCCAATACGGTACTTTGAGTACTCTTTTATTAGGTATAGGACCAAAAGATACTTATATATCAAGCTCCAACCCCGCAACAAACACAATTCAGGGCTCAAACATGGTCATGTACGGCAATATGCTCTACTATAACTGTTACTACACATACTCCGTCTGTCAGTTCAACATGGCGACTCGTGCTGTCAGTACTGTGGCTTTACCTAAAGATGCAGGTTACAACAACAAGTTTCCTTTCGCACACCTCGGCACCACATACAGCTATACAGATATGGATTTTGCCACAGATGAATCAGGCGTCTATGTTATATACGCAACCACAAGCAACTTTGGAAATGTGGTTATCAGTAAAGTTGAGACTAGCAACCCGCCAGCTTTGAACCAAACATGGTCCACTTCTCTTCACAAAAGGACCGTCACAAACACCTTCATGGTGTGTGGTGTGCTTTATGCTACTCGTTACGTGAATACAGAAACAGAAGAGATCTTTTACTCTTATGACACCAAAACCAAAGTAGAGCGATATGATTTGAAAATTAATATTAAGAAGATGCAGACTAATATTGAGTTTCTAAACTATGACCCCAGAGATCATCTGCTGTATGTCTACAGTGATGCCTACATTCTAACTTATGAGCTCATCTTTCAGTAAATCTCCAATGAACTTGATTTGAGACATGAGAGTATGGCTGCATCCCATTTCACATACTGTCTGTACTAAATAGCATGCATGATTAGAATTGGTACATTGCAAATGATTGTACGTATCGTAAAGATAGAAAATTTTAAGTGTGTATTTGCAGGGTTTTTAAGCATGAACCCAATTAACTTTAAGATAATTAAGTTAAATGCTAATGCAAAACAATGAATCTATTGGTTGCTATTTATTAGTTTTTACATTTAAAACTAACAGATTACAACTACTTTCAAAGGGTTTGTGGTATCAGTAAAATTTGGTCCCACTTTATATTAGGTGCCTTTAACTAATATGTACTAATATTTAAATTAATCGTTTGATACAATACACTTATTGTGTACATATATGTTTTCACATTGTACTTATATTATACATTTACATTTATAATTACCCCATTTACCCTTCCCTTACCTCTTAACCAAACAATGCCACCAAACCTGTCCCTAAACTTACCCGTATCTCACCTCATTAGCAGCAAAAGTGTTTTGCAATACAATATGAACATAACTACATTGTACTAATTTTTTGAGGTAAGTGCATAGTAGGTAACGACACCTAACATAAAGTGTGACCGGAAATTGTATTGAATTTTGTAGTATTATGTGCAATTGCTAGTGTCATCTTATTATACATTCAAAAATATATACATTCCCATCACCAGTGAAATGTGTAAATTTACTATATAGAAGTATGTTAACTGAAATGCAGCCTATGGATTCTTTTCACACTGCATACATCTTTACTGCTTAGCTTTGTTACATGAGGTGAAGAAATTCACAAATGTATTGCAAATTTTGTTTCTTGAAATAAATTACAGCAAAGTCTATAACGAGTGTGTGCTGGATTACTTCCATTTGCAAAAAAAAGTATGTGAACCACTTTCAGAGTCTGAAAATGTGAAAAAATTTAAAAAAATGAGAGATCATACAAAATGTATGTTATTTTTTATTTAGTACTGTCCTGACTAAGATATTTTACATAAAAGATGTTTACATATATGTAACCAGGTTGAAAAGTTGTGTCAAACACAAAACTGTTTTTACCCCCCCCCCCCTGGGTTAAATGTACTGCACACACAGTATGTTTTCATGCTTTTCTCATCTGTTGCCATAAGGTGATGCTGGCCCTTTAAGAAATACGGCTGTGTGAGTGTCGTGAAGTGCCGCGAGAGCTACAAATGAGCAGCACGAGTTATATTAGTGCAGGGTGAATGTTCCGCCTAAAATAGATGTTCGTCATCATTAAAATCACAAAATACCGAGAAATATGCACAGGCAGTGAATTATATACTCGTTCTCAGTGTGATGTGAGTTCGGATGGCTGTGTAGTTTTGCATACCGACAACTATTGCTGACGAACTGTTCAGTGTGGGGGAGCTAACTGTTTCTCAAGATATTTCAAGCGTAAGTGTTGACGATATAATCTGTATCGGTGTACTGTTAAAAAAGAACTTCTTTTGTGCATAATCTAATGCAAACCAGTGTTACTGAAACATGGTTATTTTGTTTAGAGGGGAGAAAAGTGCTCCATAGGCCCTTTGTGTTTCCGGTGCGAGTGTAAAGCATCCAAGTGAGTGTTCACTTTTATTGATTGTAACAGTGTTTATTAGTGCTTCCTTGGAATGAGTGTAATAGTATCATTGTTCTAATTCAATGTGTTCCAAATGTTAAGGAAAAGTTTGAATGTTGTCCCTTTATCATCTGCAGAGGGAAATCGAGTCAGCAACTGGCCCTGTTAATGTGTACATGTGTTTAAGAGGTGATGAGTTGTAAGTTTGAATCATCAAATTCATTTTTGAAGTCCTCTTAGTACTCATTTACGAATGTAAGGTTACCTGAGTGTGAAATGCTGCAGTAGTGTTTGTGGTGTATTAAGGAATACCCCAAAAATGCAACTAATTTCCTTCCATGTACTTTTCATGTAACTTGAGTAGCCTTGTTTGATTTGACAACTTTGATTTGTTGACAGCTGTCATGTTACAACTGTGTGTCTATTTGTTTTCCAGCATGAAAGGCTACTACCGTTGTCTTTGTTAGCAAATATTGTGGTGGAAAAGAAGTGCACTCATTTTTGATGTGAAGATCAAACTTTATTTTTTCCTACTGGCTGTAATCACATTTATATTTTTCTGTCACTATTTTCCAAAGTTTTCATACTTAATGCTGCACTGCTCCAAGTGCAGTCTGGAATAAAAGACCCCATTTAAATTTTTCATCCTGTGTCCGGCGTCACAAATCCATATCCCGGGCCACAGAGATTTTGGTACCAGGAGTGGGGTTTCCATTGATAATTTTGGGACATTTTTGACAGTCAGGTAGAGTAGTGGGAACATAGACAACGGTAGTAGTGAAGAGGGGTCGTGTAACAGTGCCAAAGAGGTCAACGACGTGAAGTGTAACATACCTGGAGAAGCAAAGGAGCCGGCTTTCGGGAACGCAGGAAGGTGTTCACTTCTACGTTGAGATCGTTGTCAAAGGAAACGGCAAGGAATCGCCCCTTCAGGTTGGACTGCAGTGACTGCGATTGTTTTTTTTTGACTGTATACCATTCAAGATAGAGACATTGCCAGAGCATGGACCAGGACGACGTTGTGCCAGCTGCTCAGGCTGGAACCAGCCGTGAAATGGACAGTGCAGGGACTGTGACTCATGGTGATGAAGGTAATCCCGTAGCGCAGCTGCAGACACAAATTTTTGAGTTAGGTCGAAGACACGACCAAGTAATGTCAACCCTTGCTAATATGAGTAATGTTGCCACTAGATCTTATGTTTACATTCCAAGGGAACGTCAAATTGTGCCATTCAGTGGCGATCATGTCAAAGATGGTCAGTCTGTAGATGAGTTCATTGACGAGGTTGAACGTGTAATACGGGTGAGGGGTTTGAACACTGATGACCAAGTGGACTTTATTCTGTCCCATTTAAGAGGTTCAGCCTTAGACGAAGTCAAGCTGTGTATGGGGGGAGAGACTAAACAACCCAGTGATCTGTTTTCATATCTGCGTGGGGCCTTTAGGGAGAAACGTACCACACCTCAGTTGTTGCACGCTTTTTATGCACGCAGACAGTCAGAGGGAGAAGATTTCCGTGACTTTTCCCATGCTCTCTCTCAGCTTCTTAGCGCTGCTCAACAACAGTCCCCCAATGCTGTGTCTAATCCCCAGATTGCTTTAAGAGATCAATTCATTGAAGGCATAAGGGATGCGTCCCTGCGTAGAGAGCTGCGCAAACTTATTAGAGAAAAGCCTCAATCCACCCTGTTTGATGTCCGTGAAGAGGCCATGATGTGGGTTGTGGAAGACAGACCCCGTGGTGCTAATGTGGCCAGGAGTCGAAATATCATGAGCACGAGCTCTGAGGAGACCTCAGAACGTACAACCTCAGTCAGTGCAGCACAAAATGACATAGCTGTGGCCTTGCAGGAGGTAGTGAAAATAATCACTCAGCAGGGTAAAGCTATTGGGGAACTCACTAATGCAGTTCGAGAACTCACCGTACAAAAGGTTAGTTCAGGGGGTAGCCAGAGTGTAAAGCCCAAAGTCCAGCCCAGGTATACAGAAAATGGCCAACCCATCTGTTTAAGGTGTGAAGGGGTGGGACATGTAGCTCGACAGTGTCCTGTTCCACGTAGTTCCAAGAGCCAGTCCACTGCCAACTCAAGCTCTGGGGTGCAGGGAAACGGGGTCCCTCCGTTGCTGTGAGCCGAGCAATGCGAGGAAAACCCGAAGGCTCAAGATGCAGCACGTTAACAAAGGAACGGTTCTTGGAGCGTGCAGTTGGCAAGTGCCCTGAAGTTGATGTTCAAATTGGCGGTGTTCTAGTTAGATGTCTGCTAGACACAGGAAGTAATGTGAGCACCTTAACAGAAAGTTTCTTCAGGAAAAACCTCCATGGAGAAGACAAAGACCTTCACCGCACCTCTAAGTGGTTGAGAATAACTGCAGCAAACAAGCTACCACTTCCATACCTGGGCTATGTTGAACTGGATATACAAGTGATGGGGCTAACTATACCTGAGTGTGGGTTTCTAATAGTCCGAGATGGGGATGCTGCAGAACTAGATCCATCTCCCCCTGGTATCATAGGCATGAATATCACCCAGAGATGCAGAGAGTTTGCACTGACTGAGTTTGACACCACTTTAGGAGGAAAGCTGGACTCTGTGTGGAGAGAAGCCTTCAATCATGTACAGGACATTGAACTGGAAAAAACGACGTCCACAGTCAAAGTTAGCGGTAAGGGCAAAACCCATGTACCAGCATCCTCTGTAGCCACGGTCTATGCCAGAGTAAACAAGAGAGCCACTGACACCAGTGCTTGGCTGCTGCTGGAACCCGGGAGCACCCCATTACCAGGTGGACTGATCCCCATGCCCACCTTAGTGTCGCCCAAAAGTCAAGTGCTTCCAGTTCAAGTAGTCAACCTCTCCCAAGAAGATGTTTGGCTGCCCCCTAATGTTCGGCTTGGCGTACTTACCCCCTGTCAGTGCGTTGAGAGTGACGTTTGTGAGGTGAGGTTTCACAGCATCTCTGCCGAACACGAAGAAGTGAGTATTGACCAGAGAGACAAACCAGAGTCCAATACTAGCCCAAGGAATCTGTTAAGTAGACTGCACATAGGAGGTACCCCAGAACAGCAAGCAAGGCTCTGTGAGCTACTAACAAAGTATGCAGATGTGTTTGCAGAGTGCGACGAAGACCTGGGTTATACAGATCGAGTGAAACATGAAATCCACTTGACAGATGATGCCCCCGTTGCCCAGCCATATCGCAGGATACCACCGACTCAGTTTGAAGAGGTCAAAGAGCACATCTCGGGTTTACTCAGGAAGGGTGTCATCCAGGAAAGCTCGAGTTCCTACGCCTCACCCATCGTTCTGGTGCGCAAAGGCGATGGAAGCCTAAGGCTGTGCGTGGATTATAGAAGACTAAATTCCAAGACTAAACGTGATGCTTTTCCATTGCCACGTATTGATGAGAGTTTGGATGCGTTGGGTGGAGCTCAAGTGTTTTCGACAATAGACCTTGCTAGCGGTTACCATCAAGTTGCCGTCCATGAAAAGGACAGATATAAGACAGCATTCACTACACCTTTTGGCCTCTATGAGTACCGGCGGATGCCCTTCGGGCTGTGCAATGCGCCCGCAACGTTCCAGCGGCTCATGCAGGCCATCATGAGTGACTTTGTGTTCCGAATTGTGCTTGTCTACTTGGATGACTTGTTAGTGTACTCATCCACCTTTCACGAACATCTGGTGCGACTTGAAACTGTATTTAGAAGGTTGAAGGAAACTGGGCTGAAGATTAAAATAGAGAAGTGTCATTTCTTGCAGCCAGAAGTGAGATTCCTTGGCCATCAAGTTTCGTCGCAAGGTGTGAGTACAGACCCTGACAAGATAAGTGCAGTTCGGGAGTGGCCAGTCCCCAGTACTCTCAAAGAACTGAGATCATTCTTGGGGTTTTGTAGCTATTACCGGAGATTTATCGAAGGTTTCTCTCAGATAGCCGGGCCATTGCACGATCTAGTGAATGTGTGCCTTAGAGATACAAGCCCCATCAAGGCAGCTCAGCTGTATAAAAGGTCTTGGACTCCCCAGTGCCAAACGGCCTTTGAGCGTCTCAAAGACAAACTTACCAGTGCACCAATGCTGGGGTATGCTGATTTCACTCTTCCCTTTGTGCTTGAGACTGATGCAAGTAACCTCGGGTTGGGAGCGGTCTTGTACCAACATCAAAAGGGTGAGAGGACTGTAATCGCTTATGCCAGTAGGAGGCTGAGAGGGGCTGAGAAAAACGATCAGAACTACAGCAGCATGAAGCTGGAGCTGTTAGCACTTAAGTGGGCGGTCACTGAAAAGTTCCGAAGTTATCTGCTGGGGTCCAAATTCACCATCATAACAGACAACAACCCCCTCTGCCACCTCACGACCGCCAAATTAGGAGCCATTGAACAGCGCTGGGCTGCCCAGCTCGCTGTTTTTGATTTTGAAATCAAGTACCGCCCTGGACGATGCAACACTGCAGCTGATGCTCTTTCTAGGAGACCAGGATCCAATGAACCACACTCTGAGAGTGAAGATGCAGAGTATGATGGCTGTGTGGCAATCTGTAATTCGCTCAGGACAGGAACAGCTTTGGGACCGGAGCTGTTAGCAGCAGGAGTTGAGTGCAGCCGAGTCAGGCAGTTACAAACCGCCTTGGCTGGAGAAGGTGATCTTGGGTGTGAGAATACTCCCACTTTGCCCGGGTATTCCAAGGCAGAGCTTCGTCAGTTTCAGGAGTCTGATCCAACACTCAGTGTGTTCAAGAGATTCTGGAGCCGGCAAAGGAAACCTACCAAGCAGGAGAGATTAGTCCTGTCCAGATCAGTGAGTTCCCTGCTCAAACAGTGGCCAAGGATCATTGAAAAGGATGGTCTCTTATACCGTGTAATCAAGGATGTCCACACTGGAGAATGTCACCAGTTATTGTTACCCACCTGCCTGACAGATCAAGTCCTGAAAAATGTCCACGATCAGATGGGTCATCAGGGGATTGAGAGAACCTTAGCCCTGTTGAGACAGAGATGTTTTTGGGGAGGAATGTATGAGGATGTGGAACAGTGGGTGAAGCAATGTCAACGCTGCGTGTTAGCAAAGATGCCGCAACCCAAGATTAAGGCACCGTGGGCTTCATTCTTGGCCTCCCGGCCACTGGAGGTTGTAGCAGTTGACTTTACAACTCTTGAACCAGCCACGGATGGGCGAGAAAATGTTCTAGTAGTGACTGATGTGTTTACAAAGTTCAGTCAAGCATTTCCCACTCGTGACCAGAAGGCCGAGACCACCGCCAAGATCCTCCTCAGAGAATGGTTCCTGAAGTATGGAGTTCCCGAACGCTTACACTCTGATCAGGGCAGGAATTTCGAAAGCGCTGTTATCGCGGAGCTCTGCAAGTTGTATGGGGTCAAGAAAACTCGTACAACCCCACATCACCCCCAGGGTAATCCGCAATGTGAAAGGTTCAACAGAACCCTTCATGACCTCTTGAAGTCTCTCCCGCCTGAAAAGAAGCGCAGATGGCCGGACCATTTATCTGAGCTTGTTTATGCATATAACGTAACACCGCACTCGTCGACAGGGTACTCACCATACTATCTGTTGTTCGGGGTCCAGCCACATCTGCCTGTTGATGCTCTATTGGGCCAGGAGCCTGTAACAGATGATAAGCCTGACTGGTTAAAAGTGCATCAAGAACGTCTCCGAGATGCCCATGTTCGAGCAAAGGAATATGCTGAACGGAGGGCGGTGGAAAGAGCAAGGCAGCATGAGGAGAAGGTATATTGCCCAGCTGTAGAGGTGGGGCAACATGTGTACCTGCGACACCGCCCGCCTGGACGAAACAAGATTCAGGACGCTTGGTCTTCCATCGTGTACCGGGTGTTGGAGGTACAGGGGACCACCTACACCGTGGAGCCTGTTGAAGGAGGCACAGTAAAAAGAGTGCACAGATCCAATCTCAGGCCCTGCAATAATCCAGTACCAGTGCCCATGCCAAGGAATTGGAAGCCCCCTATAAAAGAAGTGTGTACCTCAGCTCCTGAGTCAGAGATGCCCTCGCTGGAAGCAGAGTGCGTTCTTGTGGAGGAAGTTCTTTGTCCTGTGGAGAAACTGACAGTAGCCCAGACATCTGAGTGTCCAAGGCAACCGGTTCCTGATCATTTCTATGATCATGTGGAGCAATCTGATACGAGTGGTGACGGTTCAGGACCAGAGAGCCATGGGATACCTGAAGGTGCCCGGGAAGTGACTCCAACATCGGTGGATTCAGGAAAAGAAAGTGTCCACTTACCTGCTGGGGATCCAGTGATGAGACCTGTGCCTGCTCCTAGAAATAAAAGAGGAGAGTGTGTTAAGTTGGAAGTGCCTTGTCCTGCAGTACGTAAAACACAGAGAACAACTGCAGGAGCACATAGTAACCCGTATCGACTGCCCAGGTCTGCGTGCAATGCAGTGTCTTTCAGTCCTGATGTGCTCTCTCAGGTGCTAGCTGGAATGGTCCTTTATACCACTGGGCAGCTTCAAGGGGGGCAAGATGATCAGATATAGTAGTCACCGGGGACGTTGACATTCAGCAGGGGAGAGTGTAACCAGGTTGAAAAGTTGTGTCAAACACAAAACTGTTTTTACCCCCCCCCCTGGGTTAAATGTACTGCACACACAGTATGTTTTCATGCTTTTCTCATCTGTTGCCATAAGGTGATGCTGGCCCTTTAAGAAACACGGCTGTGTGAGTGTCGTGAAGTGCTGCGAGAGCTACAAATGAGCAGCACGAGTTATATTAGTGCAGGGTGAATGTTCCGCCTAAAATAGATGTTCGTCATCATTAAAATCACAAAATACCGAGAAATATGCACAGGCAGTGAATTATATACTCGTTCTCAGTGTGATGTGAGTTCGGATGGCTGTGTAGTTTTGCATACCGACAACTATTGCTGACGAACTGTTCAGTGTGGGGGAGCTAACTGTTTCTCAAGATATTTCAAGCGTAAGTGTTGACGATATAATCTGTATCGGTGTACTGTTAAAAAAGAACTTCTTTTGTGCATAATCTAATGCAAACCAGTGTTACTGAAACATGGTTATTTTGTTTAGAGGGGAGAAAAGTGCTCCATAGGCCCTTTGTGTTTCCGGTGCGAGTGTAAAGCATCCAAGTGAGTGTTCACTTTTATTGATTGTAACAGTGTTTATTAGTGCTTCCTTGGAATGAGTGTAATAGTATCATTGTTCTAATTCAATGTGTTCCAAATGTTAAGGAAAAGTTTGAATGTTGTCCCTTTATCATCTGCAGAGGGAAATCGAGTCAGCAACTGGCCCTGTTAATGTGTACATGTGTTTAAGAGGTGATGAGTTGTAAGTTTGAATCATCAAATTCATTTTTGAAGTCCTCTTAGTACTCATTTACGAATGTAAGGTTACCTGAGTGTGAAATGCTGCAGTAGTGTTTGTGGTGTATTAAGGAATACCCCAAAAATGCAACTAATTTCCTTCCATGTACTTTTCATGTAACTTGAGTAGCCTTGTTTGATTTGACAACTTTGATTTGTTGACAGCTGTCATGTTACAACTGTGTGTCTATTTGTTTTCCAGCATGAAAGGCTACTACCGTTGTCTTTGTTAGCAAATATTGTGGTGGAAAAGAAGTGCACTCATTTTTGATGTGAAGATCAAACTTTATTTTTTCCTACTGGCTGTAATCACATTTATATTTTTCTGTCACTATTTTCCAAAGTTTTCATACTTAATGCTGCACTGCTCCAAGTGCAGTCTGGAATAAAAGACCCCATTTAAATTTTTCATCCTGTGTCCGGCGTCACAAATCCATATCCCGGGCCACATATAAGTTGTTTATGAGTCCCTTGTTTGTTCTGAGCAGTTAAATTGCCCAGTATTCCAAAAGAAATCCTCCAGGTCCCAAAAATTATTTGATTTTCCAGCATCTTTTGCATATTTGAACCTTTTCCAGCAGTGACTGTATGATTTTGAGATCCATCTTTTCACACTGAGGACAATTGAGGGACTCAAACTCAACTATTAAAAAAGGTTCAAACATTCACTGATTCTCCAGAAGGAAACACGATGCATTAAGAGTCGGGGGGTGAAAACTTTTTGAATTTGAAGATAACGGTAAATTGTACTTAATTTGTTTTCTGGGAAACATGTAAGTATCTTCTGCTGCTTCCTAAGGGCAGTACAAAATGAAAAAAAAAAAAAAAAATTTAAAGGTGCCCTAGAACTTTTTTTTTAAAAGATGTAATATAAGTCTAAGGTGTCCCCTGAATGTGTCTGTGAAGTTTCAGCTCAAAATACCCCATAGATTTTTTTAATTCATTTTTTTAACTGCCTATTTTGGGGCATCATTAGAAACGAGCCGATTCAGGGTGTGTGGCCCTTTAAATCTGGTGCTCCACGCCCCAAGAGCTCGCGCTTGCCTTAAACAACATAAAAAAAGTTCACACAGCTAATATAACCCTCAAAATGGTTCTTTACAAAGTGTTCGTCATGCAGCATGTCTAATCGCGTAAGTATAGTGTTTATTTTGATTTTTACATTTGATTCTGAATGAGTTTGAGGCTATGCTCGGTGGCTAACGGCTAATGCTACACTATTGGAGAGATTTATAAAGAGTGAAGTTGTGTTTATGAATTGAAAATAGCGACGGCTCTTGTCTCCGTGAATACAGTAAGAAACAATGGTAACTTTAACCACATTTAACAGTACATTAGCAACATGCTAACGAAACATTTAGAAAGACAATTTACAAATATCACTAAAAATATCATGTTATATTTTGTTTAGAGGGGAGAAAAGTGCTCCATAGGCCCTTTGTGTTTCCGGTGCGAGTGTAAAGCATCCAAGTGAGTGTTCACTTTTATTGATTGTAACAGTGTTTATTAGTGCTTCCTTGGAATGAGTGTAATAGTATCATTGTTCTAATTCAATGTGTTCCAAATGTTAAGGAAAAGTTTGAATGTTGTCCCTTTATCATCTGCAGAGGGAAATCGAGTCAGCAACTGGCCCTGTTAATGTGTACATGTGTTTAAGAGGTGATGAGTTGTAAGTTTGAATCATCAAATTCATTTTTGAAGTCCTCTTAGTACTCATTTACGAATGTAAGGTTACCTGAGTGTGAAATGCTGCAGTAGTGTTTGTGGTGTATTAAGGAATACCCCAAAAATGCAACTAATTTCCTTCCATGTACTTTTCATGTAACTTGAGTAGCCTTGTTTGATTTGACAACTTTGATTTGTTGACAGCTGTCATGTTACAACTGTGTGTCTATTTGTTTTCCAGCATGAAAGGCTACTACCGTTGTCTTTGTTAGCAAATATTGTGGTGGAAAAGAAGTGCACTCATTTTTGATGTGAAGATCAAACTTTATTTTTTCCTACTGGCTGTAATCACATTTATATTTTTCTGTCACTATTTTCCAAAGTTTTCATACTTAATGCTGCACTGCTCCAAGTGCAGTCTGGAATAAAAGACCCCATTTAAATTTTTCATCCTGTGTCCGGCGTCACAAATCCATATCCCGGGCCACAGAGATTTTGGTACCAGGAGTGGGGTTTCCATTGATAATTTTGGGACATTTTTGACAGTCAGGTAGAGTAGTGGGAACATAGACAACGGTAGTAGTGAAGAGGGGTCGTGTAACAGTGCCAAAGAGGTCAACGACGTGAAGTGTAACATACCTGGAGAAGCAAAGGAGCCGGCTTTCGGGAACGCAGGAAGGTGTTCACTTCTACGTTGAGATCGTTGTCAAAGGAAACGGCAAGGAATCGCCCCTTCAGGTTGGACTGCAGTGACTGCGATTGTTTTTTTTTGACTGTATACCATTCAAGATAGAGACATTGCCAGAGCATGGACCAGGACGACGTTGTGCCAGCTGCTCAGGCTGGAACCAGCCGTGAAATGGACAGTGCAGGGACTGTGACTCATGGTGATGAAGGTAATCCCGTAGCGCAGCTGCAGACACAAATTTTTGAGTTAGGTCGAAGACACGACCAAGTAATGTCAACCCTTGCTAATATGAGTAATGTTGCCACTAGATCTTATGTTTACATTCCAAGGGAACGTCAAATTGTGCCATTCAGTGGCGATCATGTCAAAGATGGTCAGTCTGTAGATGAGTTCATTGACGAGGTTGAACGTGTAATACGGGTGAGGGGTTTGAACACTGATGACCAAGTGGACTTTATTCTGTCCCATTTAAGAGGTTCAGCCTTAGACGAAGTCAAGCTGTGTATGGGGGGAGAGACTAAACAACCCAGTGATCTGTTTTCATATCTGCGTGGGGCCTTTAGGGAGAAACGTACCACACCTCAGTTGTTGCACGCTTTTTATGCACGCAGACAGTCAGAGGGAGAAGATTTCCGTGACTTTTCCCATGCTCTCTCTCAGCTTCTTAGCGCTGCTCAACAACAGTCCCCCAATGCTGTGTCTAATCCCCAGATTGCTTTAAGAGATCAATTCATTGAAGGCATAAGGGATGCGTCCCTGCGTAGAGAGCTGCGCAAACTTATTAGAGAAAAGCCTCAATCCACCCTGTTTGATGTCCGTGAAGAGGCCATGATGTGGGTTGTGGAAGACAGACCCCGTGGTGCTAATGTGGCCAGGAGTCGAAATATCATGAGCACGAGCTCTGAGGAGACCTCAGAACGTACAACCTCAGTCAGTGCAGCACAAAATGACATAGCTGTGGCCTTGCAGGAGGTAGTGAAAATAATCACTCAGCAGGGTAAAGCTATTGGGGAACTCACTAATGCAGTTCGAGAACTCACCGTACAAAAGGTTAGTTCAGGGGGTAGCCAGAGTGTAAAGCCCAAAGTCCAGCCCAGGTATACAGAAAATGGCCAACCCATCTGTTTAAGGTGTGAAGGGGTGGGACATGTAGCTCGACAGTGTCCTGTTCCACGTAGTTCCAAGAGCCAGTCCACTGCCAACTCAAGCTCTGGGGTGCAGGGAAACGGGGTCCCTCCGTTGCTGTGAGCCGAGCAATGCGAGGAAAACCCGAAGGCTCAAGATGCAGCACGTTAACAAAGGAACGGTTCTTGGAGCGTGCAGTTGGCAAGTGCCCTGAAGTTGATGTTCAAATTGGCGGTGTTCTAGTTAGATGTCTGCTAGACACAGGAAGTAATGTGAGCACCTTAACAGAAAGTTTCTTCAGGAAAAACCTCCATGGAGAAGACAAAGACCTTCACCGCACCTCTAAGTGGTTGAGAATAACTGCAGCAAACAAGCTACCACTTCCATACCTGGGCTATGTTGAACTGGATATACAAGTGATGGGGCTAACTATACCTGAGTGTGGGTTTCTAATAGTCCGAGATGGGGATGCTGCAGAACTAGATCCATCTCCCCCTGGTATCATAGGCATGAATATCACCCAGAGATGCAGAGAGTTTGCACTGACTGAGTTTGACACCACTTTAGGAGGAAAGCTGGACTCTGTGTGGAGAGAAGCCTTCAATCATGTACAGGACATTGAACTGGAAAAAACGACGTCCACAGTCAAAGTTAGCGGTAAGGGCAAAACCCATGTACCAGCATCCTCTGTAGCCACGGTCTATGCCAGAGTAAACAAGAGAGCCACTGACACCAGTGCTTGGCTGCTGCTGGAACCCGGGAGCACCCCATTACCAGGTGGACTGATCCCCATGCCCACCTTAGTGTCGCCCAAAAGTCAAGTGCTTCCAGTTCAAGTAGTCAACCTCTCCCAAGAAGATGTTTGGCTGCCCCCTAATGTTCGGCTTGGCGTACTTACCCCCTGTCAGTGCGTTGAGAGTGACGTTTGTGAGGTGAGGTTTCACAGCATCTCTGCCGAACACGAAGAAGTGAGTATTGACCAGAGAGACAAACCAGAGTCCAATACTAGCCCAAGGAATCTGTTAAGTAGACTGCACATAGGAGGTACCCCAGAACAGCAAGCAAGGCTCTGTGAGCTACTAACAAAGTATGCAGATGTGTTTGCAGAGTGCGACGAAGACCTGGGTTATACAGATCGAGTGAAACATGAAATCCACTTGACAGATGATGCCCCCGTTGCCCAGCCATATCGCAGGATACCACCGACTCAGTTTGAAGAGGTCAAAGAGCACATCTCGGGTTTACTCAGGAAGGGTGTCATCCAGGAAAGCTCGAGTTCCTACGCCTCACCCATCGTTCTGGTGCGCAAAGGCGATGGAAGCCTAAGGCTGTGCGTGGATTATAGAAGACTAAATTCCAAGACTAAACGTGATGCTTTTCCATTGCCACGTATTGATGAGAGTTTGGATGCGTTGGGTGGAGCTCAAGTGTTTTCGACAATAGACCTTGCTAGCGGTTACCATCAAGTTGCCGTCCATGAAAAGGACAGATATAAGACAGCATTCACTACACCTTTTGGCCTCTATGAGTACCGGCGGATGCCCTTCGGGCTGTGCAATGCGCCCGCAACGTTCCAGCGGCTCATGCAGGCCATCATGAGTGACTTTGTGTTCCGAATTGTGCTTGTCTACTTGGATGACTTGTTAGTGTACTCATCCACCTTTCACGAACATCTGGTGCGACTTGAAACTGTATTTAGAAGGTTGAAGGAAACTGGGCTGAAGATTAAAATAGAGAAGTGTCATTTCTTGCAGCCAGAAGTGAGATTCCTTGGCCATCAAGTTTCGTCGCAAGGTGTGAGTACAGACCCTGACAAGATAAGTGCAGTTCGGGAGTGGCCAGTCCCCAGTACTCTCAAAGAACTGAGATCATTCTTGGGGTTTTGTAGCTATTACCGGAGATTTATCGAAGGTTTCTCTCAGATAGCCGGGCCATTGCACGATCTAGTGAATGTGTGCCTTAGAGATACAAGCCCCATCAAGGCAGCTCAGCTGTATAAAAGGTCTTGGACTCCCCAGTGCCAAACGGCCTTTGAGCGTCTCAAAGACAAACTTACCAGTGCACCAATGCTGGGGTATGCTGATTTCACTCTTCCCTTTGTGCTTGAGACTGATGCAAGTAACCTCGGGTTGGGAGCGGTCTTGTACCAACATCAAAAGGGTGAGAGGACTGTAATCGCTTATGCCAGTAGGAGGCTGAGAGGGGCTGAGAAAAACGATCAGAACTACAGCAGCATGAAGCTGGAGCTGTTAGCACTTAAGTGGGCGGTCACTGAAAAGTTCCGAAGTTATCTGCTGGGGTCCAAATTCACCATCATAACAGACAACAACCCCCTCTGCCACCTCACGACCGCCAAATTAGGAGCCATTGAACAGCGCTGGGCTGCCCAGCTCGCTGTTTTTGATTTTGAAATCAAGTACCGCCCTGGACGATGCAACACTGCAGCTGATGCTCTTTCTAGGAGACCAGGATCCAATGAACCACACTCTGAGAGTGAAGATGCAGAGTATGATGGCTGTGTGGCAATCTGTAATTCGCTCAGGACAGGAACAGCTTTGGGACCGGAGCTGTTAGCAGCAGGAGTTGAGTGCAGCCGAGTCAGGCAGTTACAAACCGCCTTGGCTGGAGAAGGTGATCTTGGGTGTGAGAATACTCCCACTTTGCCCGGGTATTCCAAGGCAGAGCTTCGTCAGTTTCAGGAGTCTGATCCAACACTCAGTGTGTTCAAGAGATTCTGGAGCCGGCAAAGGAAACCTACCAAGCAGGAGAGATTAGTCCTGTCCAGATCAGTGAGTTCCCTGCTCAAACAGTGGCCAAGGATCATTGAAAAGGATGGTCTCTTATACCGTGTAATCAAGGATGTCCACACTGGAGAATGTCACCAGTTATTGTTACCCACCTGCCTGACAGATCAAGTCCTGAAAAATGTCCACGATCAGATGGGTCATCAGGGGATTGAGAGAACCTTAGCCCTGTTGAGACAGAGATGTTTTTGGGGAGGAATGTATGAGGATGTGGAACAGTGGGTGAAGCAATGTCAACGCTGCGTGTTAGCAAAGATGCCGCAACCCAAGATTAAGGCACCGTGGGCTTCATTCTTGGCCTCCCGGCCACTGGAGGTTGTAGCAGTTGACTTTACAACTCTTGAACCAGCCACGGATGGGCGAGAAAATGTTCTAGTAGTGACTGATGTGTTTACAAAGTTCAGTCAAGCATTTCCCACTCGTGACCAGAAGGCCGAGACCACCGCCAAGATCCTCCTCAGAGAATGGTTCCTGAAGTATGGAGTTCCCGAACGCTTACACTCTGATCAGGGCAGGAATTTCGAAAGCGCTGTTATCGCGGAGCTCTGCAAGTTGTATGGGGTCAAGAAAACTCGTACAACCCCACATCACCCCCAGGGTAATCCGCAATGTGAAAGGTTCAACAGAACCCTTCATGACCTCTTGAAGTCTCTCCCGCCTGAAAAGAAGCGCAGATGGCCGGACCATTTATCTGAGCTTGTTTATGCATATAACGTAACACCGCACTCGTCGACAGGGTACTCACCATACTATCTGTTGTTCGGGGTCCAGCCACATCTGCCTGTTGATGCTCTATTGGGCCAGGAGCCTGTAACAGATGATAAGCCTGACTGGTTAAAAGTGCATCAAGAACGTCTCCGAGATGCCCATGTTCGAGCAAAGGAATATGCTGAACGGAGGGCGGTGGAAAGAGCAAGGCAGCATGAGGAGAAGGTATATTGCCCAGCTGTAGAGGTGGGGCAACATGTGTACCTGCGACACCGCCCGCCTGGACGAAACAAGATTCAGGACGCTTGGTCTTCCATCGTGTACCGGGTGTTGGAGGTACAGGGGACCACCTACACCGTGGAGCCTGTTGAAGGAGGCACAGTAAAAAGAGTGCACAGATCCAATCTCAGGCCCTGCAATAATCCAGTACCAGTGCCCATGCCAAGGAATTGGAAGCCCCCTATAAAAGAAGTGTGTACCTCAGCTCCTGAGTCAGAGATGCCCTCGCTGGAAGCAGAGTGCGTTCTTGTGGAGGAAGTTCTTTGTCCTGTGGAGAAACTGACAGTAGCCCAGACATCTGAGTGTCCAAGGCAACCGGTTCCTGATCATTTCTATGATCATGTGGAGCAATCTGATACGAGTGGTGACGGTTCAGGACCAGAGAGCCATGGGATACCTGAAGGTGCCCGGGAAGTGACTCCAACATCGGTGGATTCAGGAAAAGAAAGTGTCCACTTACCTGCTGGGGATCCAGTGATGAGACCTGTGCCTGCTCCTAGAAATAAAAGAGGAGAGTGTGTTAAGTTGGAAGTGCCTTGTCCTGCAGTACGTAAAACACAGAGAACAACTGCAGGAGCACATAGTAACCCGTATCGACTGCCCAGGTCTGCGTGCAATGCAGTGTCTTTCAGTCCTGATGTGCTCTCTCAGGTGCTAGCTGGAATGGTCCTTTATACCACTGGGCAGCTTCAAGGGGGGCAAGATGATCAGATATAGTAGTCACCGGGGACGTTGACATTCAGCAGGGGAGAGTGTAACCAGGTTGAAAAGTTGTGTCAAACACAAAACTGTTTTTACCCCCCCCCCTGGGTTAAATGTACTGCACACACAGTATGTTTTCATGCTTTTCTCATCTGTTGCCATAAGGTGATGCTGGCCCTTTAAGAAACACGGCTGTGTGAGTGTCGTGAAGTGCTGCGAGAGCTACAAATGAGCAGCACGAGTTATATTAGTGCAGGGTGAATGTTCCGCCTAAAATAGATGTTCGTCATCATTAAAATCACAAAATACCGAGAAATATGCACAGGCAGTGAATTATATACTCGTTCTCAGTGTGATGTGAGTTCGGATGGCTGTGTAGTTTTGCATACCGACAACTATTGCTGACGAACTGTTCAGTGTGGGGGAGCTAACTGTTTCTCAAGATATTTCAAGCGTAAGTGTTGACGATATAATCTGTATCGGTGTACTGTTAAAAAAGAACTTCTTTTGTGCATAATCTAATGCAAACCAGTGTTACTGAAACATGGTTATTTTGTTTAGAGGGGAGAAAAGTGCTCCATAGGCCCTTTGTGTTTCCGGTGCGAGTGTAAAGCATCCAAGTGAGTGTTCACTTTTATTGATTGTAACAGTGTTTATTAGTGCTTCCTTGGAATGAGTGTAATAGTATCATTGTTCTAATTCAATGTGTTCCAAATGTTAAGGAAAAGTTTGAATGTTGTCCCTTTATCATCTGCAGAGGGAAATCGAGTCAGCAACTGGCCCTGTTAATGTGTACATGTGTTTAAGAGGTGATGAGTTGTAAGTTTGAATCATCAAATTCATTTTTGAAGTCCTCTTAGTACTCATTTACGAATGTAAGGTTACCTGAGTGTGAAATGCTGCAGTAGTGTTTGTGGTGTATTAAGGAATACCCCAAAAATGCAACTAATTTCCTTCCATGTACTTTTCATGTAACTTGAGTAGCCTTGTTTGATTTGACAACTTTGATTTGTTGACAGCTGTCATGTTACAACTGTGTGTCTATTTGTTTTCCAGCATGAAAGGCTACTACCGTTGTCTTTGTTAGCAAATATTGTGGTGGAAAAGAAGTGCACTCATTTTGATGTGAAGATCAAACTTTATTTTTTCCTACTGGCTGTAATCACATTTATATTTTTCTGTCACTATTTTCCAAAGTTTTCATACTTAATGCTGCACTGCTCCAAGTGCAGTCTGGAATAAAAGACCCCATTTAAATTTTTCATCCTGTGTCCGGCGTCACAAATCCATATCCCGGGCCACATATAAGTTGTTTATGAGTCCCTTGTTTGTTCTGAGCAGTTAAATTGCCCAGTATTCCAAAAGAAATCCTCCAGGTCCCAAAAATTATTTGATTTTCCAGCATCTTTTGCATATTTGAACCTTTTCCAGCAGTGACTGTATGATTTTGAGATCCATCTTTTCACACTGAGGACAATTGAGGGACTCAAACTCAACTATTAAAAAAGGTTCAAACATTCACTGATTCTCCAGAAGGAAACACGATGCATTAAGAGTCGGGGGGTGAAAACTTTTTGAATTTGAAGATAACGGTAAATTGTACTTAATTTGTTTTCTGGGAAACATGTAAGTATCTTCTGCTGCTTCCTAAGGGCAGTACAAAATGAAAAAAAAAAAAAAAAATTTAAAGGTGCCCTAGAACTTTTTTTTTAAAAGATGTAATATAAGTCTAAGGTGTCCCCTGAATGTGTCTGTGAAGTTTCAGCTCAAAATACCCCATAGATTTTTTTTAATTCATTTTTTTAACTGCCTATTTTGGGGCATCATTAGAAACGAGCCGATTCAGGGTGTGTGGCCCTTTAAATCTGGTGCTCCACGCCCCAAGAGCTCGCGCTTGCCTTAAACAACATAAAAAAAGTTCACACAGCTAATATAACCCTCAAAATGGTTCTTTACAAAGTGTTCGTCATGCAGCATGTCTAATCGCGTAAGTATAGTGTTTATTTTGATTTTTACATTTGATTCTGAATGAGTTTGAGGCTATGCTCGGTGGCTAACGGCTAATGCTACACTATTGGAGAGATTTATAAAGAGTGAAGTTGTGTTTATGAATTGAAAATAGCGACGGCTCTTGTCTCCGTGAATACAGTAAGAAACAATGGTAACTTTAACCACATTTAACAGTACATTAGCAACATGCTAACGAAACATTTAGAAAGACAATTTACAAATATCACTAAAAATATCATGTTATCATGGATCATGTCAGTTATTATTGCTCCATCTGCCATTTTTCACTATTGTTCTTGCTTGCTTACCTAGTCTGATGATTCAGCTGTGCACAGATCCAGACGTTAATACTGGCTGCCCTTGTCTAATGCCTCGATCATAGGCTGGCATATGCAAATATTGGGGGCATACACCCCGAATGTTACGTAACAGTCGGTATTATGTTGAGATTCGCCTGTTCTTCGGAGGTCTTTTAAACAAATGAGATTTATATAAGAAGGAGGAAACAATGGAGTTTGAGACTCACTGTATGTCTTTTCCATGTACTGAACTCTTGTTATTTAACTATGCCGAGGTAAATTCAATTTTTGAATCTAGGGCACCTTTAAACAACATAAGAAAAATTTGGACATCTTCATCCTGTTCAAAAGTTTTCACCCCCCGGCTCTTAATGCATCATGTTTCCTTCTGGAGCATCAGTGAATGTTTGAACCTTTTTTAATAGTTGTGTTTGAGTCCCTTAATTGTCCTCAGTGTGAAAAGATGGATCTCAAAATCATACAGTCACTACTGGAAAGGGTTCAAATGTGCAAAAGATGCTGGAAAATCAAAGAATTTTTGGGACCTGGAGGATTTTTCTAAAGAACATTGGGCAGTTTAACTGCTCAGGACAAACATGCAACTCATGAACAGCCATCACAAGATGGAGATCATCCAGGTAACCACACACAGTATGAATAATCAAGGGTTCACAAACTTTTGAATGGGGTAATTTTCATAAATTCATACATATATCTTGGGAGTCAATACAAGTCAAGCTGCAAGAAAATAAATCAAAAGAACTTATCCTGTTTGTATCCTTTTTTATTTGTTGCACGTTCAGATTTTTAGTACACAGACAGTGACAGCTTGTATATAGATGTACATATTACATAAACACATTATTTTTTGTAGTTGTCTTATGGCAAAGCAGGTTAAGAGTGACTCCTACTGTATCTTTAGACATATTTGTAACAACCACCCCCTTCCAGAAAGAAAACATCAACAACTTATTGCTTAATATAAAACAATGGCTAATCGTAACAATTGTAATCATATTATTAATAATAATACTCATTGAATCCTCACAAGAAGAGATGCAACACATGGTTAAATAAGAACTACTATATTATTTAAAAAAAAAGGAACTCAAGGGAAATCAAAAGTATAACAGTTCCACATGACAAGGCTAGTGGTACAGATCTATTTTTAGATTTACGCCCTAAAAACAGCGAATATCTACAGCATAGAACATAGATCGAGAAGGTAAGGGGTGCAAGGGAAGGCAGGTGTGGCAGGTCAAACTGGTGCGAGCCCTGATTTGAGTAAAGGTGATATGGGGCCACATTGACAATACTGTACAGCACTTTCAAAGGACATTATACATTCAGGGCCCCCAGGCAGAGATCAGGGATCGGGAAAAAAATGCACCTTCGAAAGGTGGGCATGCTCTTTATCTCTTATTAAGAGCTAACGACTGCATACTTCAGACAGGAAATCAAGGAAAACGACACAAACACGAGGTTGCATTATCAAAACTCATGCAAATCAATACTGGGGAAGAACGTGTTTGTCCATTCAGTCTTTAGGAGGAAACCTGTCGCTATTTTGAATTTGACTTTCACCCTCCCACTTTGAACACCCTCCATGTGTCCTTTCGCTCCATCTCTCCCTCTCTTTCCTTTTTCACATTCACCGTTTATTCCGTTTCACGCATTCATCTTTCTCTTTGTACAGTATCTACAGTACTGCGCCCAGCTTTGCATGAAGTGAGGTCGATCACGATGCGTTGCCTGGGTCGATAGCCCTTTGGGGGCGACTGGAAGTGTCTGTGAGGGGTGGGGCACCTTGTTTTTGGGGGGTGGGTTTGTTGGGGGGTGGGATTTGCCCTACATTCCGAGCTTGGAGCGACATGCTCCAGAAAGCCCCGCCCCTTACAGACAAACACACATGAAACGCCCCTGAAAAGTTGTAATTGTGTGCTTCCCGTTTGAGGAAGCCGCAGGAAATCTGACATTCAATAAGACAGAAAAGAGCGAGTGTGGAATGTAAAATCAATGGTTGCTCCGCCCCCGTAAGTCCCACATTAGCTGCGTCGGCCAATCGGATCTGAGCTCATGTCAGTCACCTCTGGAACTTAATTCCATTTCATTCATTTATTTGTTCATCATTCATTTGCTCATTTATTCGTTCATTCATTTGCTCATTTTTTTGTTTGTTCACTGATTTGTTCATTCATTCATTTTTTCGTTCATTCATGTGATTGTTGGTGTTGCTTTTTTATAATTTGTTTTTTAAAGCTGCAGTCTGTAAGATCGGCCTCTTTGTCGCCATCTCTGTTTGAAACCCGTTATTTTGGGGAATTATCATTTTTACGTGGCTTGTGGATCGGCACGGCTCCTCAGCGCAGATGAATCTAATTTTTGTTGCCAATCACCACATCGGTGTGGATTCTGTACTTCAGAATCACAGATTCTACATCTTGGAAGTATGACCAAAATAAGAATTTTCACCAGAAAATGTCATCTGAAGAAATAAGTAACAAATCTGCGACTTTTGTTCCGACCAACTGGGGAAAAAAGCATGAAAATAGTGCTGCCAGTGGTGATTAAATCTAACGATCGTTTAGCTCGGATCACGTCAAGTCGTACAAATTATTATTGTTATACTTTGTTCTCAAATTATAATCAGCATTGCGTGACTATGTGTATTTAGTGTGTTTTAGCGTTACTTGTAGATTTCAATTTCTGTAGCCACTCCGCAGTCCGAATTCTTTTGCTTTTGACTACGGTGAATCTCCAGTTGTCACTGATGATTGTCATTTGGACCTTTCTGGATTACAATACGCCATCAAAATGACAAATTTAATTATTCCAGCTGCTGTGAAAAAATGATCCTCACATAATTATAGCCTTCTAGCTGGGACTCCTTCTTTATGTAAACAGACGTGACGTAATAACGCAAAGACGAACGGCTACATGCTCGAATTTCCCGCGGAAACCCACCAGTACCGATTTTATTATAAAACATTATTACAAGCTTAGAGAAATCAGGTTAAGGTAAGGAGGTAGTTTTGAACACTGGCTGGTTATGTACTTGCTCAAAAATTTATTTTGGATCATTTTTAACCAAAAAAAGTTACGGACTGCAGCTTTAATTTTGTGCGATTTATATTCATACATTACGGAAGAGGATTAGGGCCAAGCAATAATAAAAAAATAAAACCATCTCGAGATTAAAGTTGTTAAATTACGAGAAAAAACTTAAATTTTGAGAAAAAAGTCGAGATAAAATGTTGAGAATAAACTCGTTAAATTACAAGAAAAAACTCGTTAAATTTCGAGAAAAAATTCAAGATAAAATGTTAAGAATAAACTCGTTAAATTACGAGAAAAAAGTCATTAAATGACGAGAACAAATTTGTTAAATTATGAGAAAAATGTCGTTAAATTTCGAGAAAAAAGTCGAGATAAAATGTTGAGAATAAAGTCATTAAATTATGAGAAAAAAGTCGTTAAATTACGAGAACAAATACGTTAAATTATCAACTTTTTTTCTCGTAATTTAATGACTTTATTCTCATAATTTTATCTCGACTTTTTTCACAAACTTTTTACGAGTTTTTTCTCGTAATTTAATGAGTTTATTCTCAACATTTTATCTCGACTTTTTTCTCGAAATTTAACGAGTTTTTTTCTCATAATTTAACGAGTTTATTCTCAACATTTTATTTCGACTTTTTTCTCGAAATTTAACAACTTTAATCTCAAGATGGTTATATTTTTTTATATTATTGCTTGGCCCTAATCCTCTTCCGTAATACATCAACAACAGATTTTCCAATAATGGACCTTTTTAACAGACAGACTTTTTTATTACCAATTTAAAAAAAAATAATGTTATAACACGGTGCTTTGTGTTGTATTACTAAGCATTACATTTCAGAAAACTAGTTCAAGCTGCTGCATGAATGTTTCTAAAACAACGGCTGTGGGAGTGATGGCAAATTTGACATCTTTCCCTCTTCTGACCAACATAATCAATGTTTCATTTGTTTTCCTGCTATAAATGCCATTTTTATTTTGCTATTGGAGCAAAGTGGAATGCAAAAAATGTTTTTGTTGTAACTATAAAGTTTACCCAACTATGTTGAGTTCTAAGAACCATGTGAATAGGTCCATTGAGAAAAAGATCCATTGTAAAATAGCACAAAAAATAACTAAATGTGGTTGTACAGATCTAAATGAGCTTGATTCTAACACATATGAATCCTTCTGTGTTGTTTATGTGCATGTTGCATGCGAGTACATTAATCGTGTGTGTGTGTGTGCGAGTATATGCATACAGAAGCTCTGTTACCTTGCAGAGCCCAGCCCTCATCGGAAAATGTACGTGTGCATTCGCGTGTGCATTTGTATCAGTAGCTTTGGTATATTCTTTGTGCGGGGCTGGGTGCTGTAAGGGAAGCGATGGTCCGGTTTGGGTCAGAAGCTGATTGTCTATAAAAAGATCGTACAGAACCAATCCCAGGCAAAGCTACTTTCATATGACAGTGAGTACACACTAAAAGGGTACTTTTGTGGGACGGTATGTTATCTTTAATGAAGCAAGACTTGATTTGAAAGTGAATGGCAAAATGATGCATTCTAATATAGTTTAATAATATATTAAGGCAAGTCAGTGGTCAAGTTATACAACTTCTGCTCCTACTTTTTAGTTTTTATTAACATATTTCAAATAAGAAATCAAATTTAGCTCAAATAATAATAAAAAAATATCAAAAAGATGATTCTTTCTTACAGTACGAGGTGATACATACATTCCCAGTGACTGAATGAGCTGAGATGATTAGCCGAAAGCTACCGTTTACTGGTTAAGAGATTTTCACCCTCTTCGACTATACAATCGCTTAGATTTCGTTCGTAATTGAGAGGGAGAGCATAACATGGTTCACTCATAAATCACCCTCTGGTTTAAAAACCTTCCCTTCTTCTTTCTCTTGCTTTGTTTCATCCTTTTCCTCAGGACCAACCCCCTCTACCTGCTACCCAATCCATCAGTTACTCCTCAAAGACTGTCATAGGACAGGAATGAGTGAGAGCAGGGTCTGATGGGACTTGTAGTTTTGCCATAGGAGAAGGTGAAGGCCAGAGGCAGCAAGCGAAGGGTGCAGATATACTGACACATTGAGCGATAAGTAACCGTGTTACAAAATTGGGGGAAACCAAACACTGTTTTGAAGGGGGGAATGACAGCAAGTCTTCATTTTACAGGTTAAAGGAATAGTTCAACTCAAAATGAAGGTTCTTCTTAACTCGTATGTTGTTTTTTTATTCAGTGGAACACAAAAGCAGATGTTTAGCTGAATGTCCAAGCTGCTCTCTTCCATACAATGGAAGTGGATGGGGACCAAGTGCTGTCATGCTCCTCGAGGGACAAAGCACTATACAAGCCAAATAATGGGGAAAGTTTATATTCACTGCAAATAATTTGTGGTCACCATTCATTTTCATTATATGAAAAAAAAAGCAGCTTGGACTACAAATATTTCATTTTGTGTTCTACTAAGGAAATAAATTCATACAGGTTTCTAAAGACAACTGGGTGATTAAATGATGGAAGTTTTTTCATTTCTGGGTGAAGTATTCCTTTATGAGGGCTAACACTGAAAAAACTGAGAGAAAGGACATAGAAAATGGCTGAGAAAGAAAGAATGAAAGCAGTATGAGACCTTCATTCTTCTCACGCCCTCCTTCCACGCCACGTCTCTCTAAATGTGTGCATGTGAGATGGTGCACGAGGGTTCAGCAGGACACTTCCATGGTGTGGCTGACCTGCCCAACTCCCTCACTGCTATCTGAGTGTGTGCATGCGCGGTTGCGAGAACCATCCACGGAGCCGGCGCTGGTCAGAGAAGCTGTTCGTGAGCGAGCAAGACGGGTCATACTGGCTGAAGGCACTGAGAGAAAAAGAGAGAAAGAGATGAATAAGTCATTTCGTATCCACAGGGAAGTTCGTCTGGGATGCATGATGTGTTGCAGAGGAGGCAGGGATGACATGCTTGAACTTTTGGTCTAAAATTATTTCAGCCTCAAGCTGATAACATTCCACCAGAATGACTCAAATCCAACTAAAAAATATCCAACCATTATCTTTATATCTAAATGCCTTTGTTTTCAGTGCATAAAGTCATTTTTTTTAATCAGTATTTTTCTTGTTTTTACGTACAAAAGCAGATTTTGATTTACATATTTTCATTTTAGATTTCATTTTCCTTATCCCATTTGAATATTTCCTCTTGTTTTAAACATAAACCAAAAACATTTTGTAAGATTTTTGATCAAAACAAGAAAAACATTTTGTGAATAGGGCAAGGGAATATATATGGGTCAATGACGTGTCTTTTTTTTTTTTTGTCCAAAGGCCTTAATAATAATAAAAAAACAAAGATATGACATCCAAAGTATGTAATATATTACAACTAGATCTCTTTTATTGAATCCAAAAGGTTTTAATTATATTTTACTACATTTAAAGGTATTTTAAAGATTTTGAAGTGTCAAAAGTGTCATTCGGTTTAACCGTCCAAAGGCCAATACAGCCATTTCATTTGTGATTAAAATATCTTAAAATGTAATAAATGTATATATTTTTTATTCTGGCATGATTTTATAACATCATATATCAACATAGCGCAAAATGGTATTAAAATTATGTGTAGAAGTTGTTGCTTTGTTATGAGAAAAAATCTCCAGAAAAATTAATTTCATTGATGTCATTCGGAGTAACCAATATAAAGGGAACATTTTGGATCAAGTCATTCGATCAGTATCATGTGACAGGATGTGACATCATTCAGACACTTGCAAAGGACCACATGGCCATGAAGCAAAGTAGCTAACTCTCTCTTAACTATTTGAAAAATTCACGTTTTCACTTGCTCACGCATGTCCCGAAACATCAGGTCATTTGGTACAACCGAAAATGTTGTAATATTTTAAAAACTTGTACTAAATATAACATGTTTGATTGTCATTTTGCTAGCTAGCCAGCAAGATAACTAGCTAGCTAGATAGATATCAGTCTGTTAGCATTGTTTGAAAATATTGTCATTCGGTAAAACCGAAATTTTGGTTAAACCGAATGACTTTTTTGGTGACAAATTTTGTCCATCTTGTAAAAAATGACCAACGCAGTGTTAATTGATTATAAAAACCACATAATCTCATTGTTAACACTTAATAAAACTTCAAAAATAATTATATCTCCATTATGTTTTTACATTTTTAAAAACCTTATTCGCCAATGACCCATAATATTTTAAGCATTTTTGCTTCTCAAAGTGTCTTGTTTTATGGATGTTTAGATATTTGTACTGAAAACAAGAAAATACTGTAATTGACTTGACACTCATTCAAATAAATCAGAAACAGAATTTATAAAAAATTTATATATTTATAATATTTATATTATAGTATTTATAAAAAATATTAAATATATCAAATATAAAAGATGTTGCAGCCTATGAATCCTCTTTTAAAGGTGACGTTTCAGGGAAAGAGTGCATATTTTTCTTTATTTGAAACTTATTCTAATATATAATATATATCTAATGTAAAATTCCAAGCTAAAAAATACATTTGATGCCATGTTTTTGAACTTAAGTTTTTGTTATCGATGTCTCAATATCAAATAAGTGCCATGCAGAGAGCTTGACAGCGCATTCAAAGCACATTTTTCCTCCAGAGGAAAAATCACTGATCAATAAAGGAAATAATGAATGAATGGAAATATCAGTCTGGGAAGGATAAATACAGAAACTAATCAAGGCCAATCAAAAAAAGCAAGGGATTAGAAGACTAAACTACAGGTGTCATTTAAATGAGGAAGAGGGCAGGCGTGAACAGGAAGCAGGAAGTACCTGGCCCCCCACTCATTCTCCGATCCTTCATATAAGCAACTGAGAAAGGGCAGGAAAATACACATACAGTATATATTATAACAAATACAACACCTCCACACAGACATTTATTCACATGCATACACTCACAGCTGTCTCAAAATGGAAGTCACATGGGAGACACACAAAGGAGAAAGGACACTGAAAACATTGGATCGGTTTACATTTGGCAGAGAAAGAATCATCAATTGAACTGATTTTGGTGCTGATTTGCCCTGAAACTTTTGTTAGTAAATACACTGATAATCAAAATGTTATTAAATGAATTAGACTTACTGTATCCCATTCCCTGCAGGAAGTACTTGAAAGCCTCTGTTAGTTTTCCAGGCTGTAAAAAAAGACTCTGTTAAATGCAGGTTCACGTTCAACGAGGACTGTGTTTTTCCTACAGTGAATTATTGGCTGCTGAGATCATGAAGTTATAAAAATTAAGTTTGAATTTAGTTTTAACTTAAAGGATTAGTTCACTTTCAAATGAAAATTAGCCCAAGCTTTAGGTGTATCCTAGGTGTATATGACTTTCTTCAAAATGTAAACTGCCGTCGCGTCAGTTAATTTTTTTCCGTAAGTTGAATAGGGAAGGCGTAGGACGTAGCGGAAGCTTTTTGAACTGCGAGAGTTGTACACTTTCTTCGTAAGTAGAATACGAAAGGCGATCTGGCGGAAGCTACACATTAAAATCCCCAGAGTTAAATCAACTCTGCTCAGAGTACATATGGTCCCTCTCTAAATAGTGTTAAAGTAACACTGAAGCAGAGTTAAAGTTAATGAGATAATTAAGCAATTAATAAGGCTGTGACTGAAGTCAGTTGTAGTTCTTGTGTTTCTCTTTTCTTCAGTGATTCTGCTTGTTAACAGCAGGTGTTCATCACTAATGCACAATCATCACTTAATTATCACATTAACTTTAACTCTGCTTCAGTGTTATTTTAACACTATTTAGAGAGGGACCATATGTACTCTGAGCAGAGTTGATTTAACTCTGGATATTTTGCTGTGTAGATATTTTACTTTATAGCTTGTTAAATATGGATATTCTTTTTACACAAATGTATCGTTTCACTTCAGAAGGCATTTATTAACCCCCCGGAGCCGTGTGGAGTATGTTTATGGTGGATGGATGTGGATGGAGACACTTTCTTCAGCTTCTTACTCATTGGTATCGCTTACTGCCATTATAAAGCTCGGAAACGTCAGGATATTTATTAATGTATCTCTGATTGTGTTCATCAGAAAAAAGAAGGATGGCTTGAGGGTGATTAAAGCATGGGGTAATTTTCATTTAAAAGTGAACTAATCCTTTAAGTTTTACCTTATTTATTCACTAAGATTAATAACTGAAAATATTTGATTTTAAAGACATTTTTAATAACTTTTGTACAATAAACTGTTCTGGCACTGTGTTGGGTCACCACTGTAATAGACTATTTGTCATAGACTGATCTGAGATCAGACACGTCAAGCAGTCTCACCTGTGTAATTTGAGGCATTCCACCTGAATCAGCCATCTGAAACAAACCAAATCCATTTTTATTAATCATTTATTTCAGAAATTTTGTGTAACAAAATGGTGAAAAGTTTTGCCTCTATTTCTACAGTATGTTTGCTCGCTTGCCTTCAGGAATGTGGTGTGGGTTGGATCCAGCTTGGAGTTGCACTCAACCTATGAATAAAAAGCATTTATAATGTTTTTAACAAACATATGTAAACATTTACAAATGTATCAGGGCATTTAGAGTTTTATATAAAGAAAAAAGATAAAAGAAGTTCTTCAAAAGGCAGTTGAATGATGGGCAGTAAGATGGATGGTGTGATGAAGGGAGGATATATATACAGTACAGTCCAAAAGTTTGCAACCACTAAGATTTTTAATGTTTTTAAAAGAAGTTTCGTCTGCTCACCAAGGCTACATTTATTTAATTAAAAATACAGTAAAAAACAGTAATATTGTGAAATATTATTACAATTTAAAATAACTGTGTACTATTTAAATATATTTGACAAAGTAATTTATTCCTGTGATGCAAAGCTGAATTTTCAGCATCGTTACTCCAGTCTTCAGTGTCACATGATCCTTCAGAAATCATTCTAATATGCTGATCTGCTGCTCAATAAACATTTATGATTATTTTCAATGTTGAAAACAGTTGTGTACTTTTTTTTTCAGGATTCCTTGATGAATAGAAAGTTCAAAAGAACAGCATTTATCTGAAATACAAAGCTTCTGTAGCATTATACACTACCGTTCAAAAGTTTGGGGTCAGTAAGAATTTTATTTATTTTTTTTTTTTAAAAGAAATTAAAGAAATGAATACTTTTATTCAGCAAGGATGCATTAAATCAATCAAAAGTGGCAGTAAAGACATTTATAATGTTACAAAAGATTAGATTTCAGATAAACACTGTTCTTTTGAACTTTCTATTTATCAAATAATCCTGAAAAAAAATATTGTACACAAATATTTTGTACAATTGTACACATTAAATGTTTCTTGAGCAGCAGATCAGCATATTAGAATGATTTCTGAAGGATCATGTGACACTGAAGACTGGAGTAATGATGCTGAAAATTCAGCTTTGCATCACAGGAATAAATTACTTTGTGAAATATATTCAAATAGAAAACTGTTATTTTAAATTGTAATAATATTTCACAATATTACTGTTTTTACTGTATTTTTAATTAAATAAATGTAGCCTTGGTGAGCAGACGAAACTTCTTTTAAAAACATTAAAAATCTTAGTGGTTCCAAACTTTTGGACTGTACTGTATATATATATATATATATATATATATATATATATATATATATATATATATATATATATATATATACACACTGTGTGCAGAATTATTAGGCAACTTGATTTTCTGATCATATTTTTTTTCCAAGCACATTTTTCCAATCCACATCAATCTTAATAACTACTATTAATATTGTTTTTAATCATTTATAAGTGATATATAATTGCTCATGAAGGCTGGAAATGAAAAATGCCTTATATTCAGGTGTGCAGAATTATTAGGCAGGTTTTCTTTTTCGGGCAAAATGAGCCAAAAAAGAGATTTAACTCAGACTGAAAAGTCAAAAATTATTAAATACTCATGAGAAGGACGCAATACTAATGCAATACTAGAAATTGCAAAGTTAAAGCATGACCAAGGGACAGCAAAATGCTCATTGGGTCAGCGAGGTCATACAAAAACTGGTGGAAAAGAAAAGACACATGTTAACTGCAAAATAATCAAGAATTAAGGTGAAGAATTAAGTGTGAAACCATCAGGAACCCTTTAGTCTCCAGAATTTATCTTCCAGAATCTGGCAGTAAGGTGTCAATCAAGTTGCCTAATAATTCTGCACACAGTGTATATATATATATATATATATATATATATATATATATATATATATATATATATATATATACACACACACACAGTATGTATATGTGTTCTTGAGGTCTGACCCAGTTACAGCGGTACTGCAGAGATGAGTCATATTCCAGCACTAAGGAAAGACAGCTGCACAGATGCATTCGCCTGCAGGCTCTGTTCGGTCCAGCGCAGGCACTTTTGGAATGGGATGGGTTCCCTCTTCTTTCTAACATGTTCACGATTCTAATGCAAACTTCCACCACAAGTGTCTGAATTATCCAGTGGATGTGATACTGATGGTGGGAACACATCTTTCCTCTATGTGTACTTCCCCCAACCAATATTTTAATGTTTTTTTTTTTAATCTATCTGTTGCTTTCTCTATCCTCTTTATATCTATTTTCCATATATTAGTTTATATATTATTATATCCATATATTATTATATACTTTTTAATAATTAAATTTTTACATTTGAATACATGGATTATTTAGACCAGAAATTGAAGGAAAAGCTATTACTATTATTACTATTGTTATAAAATGGAAAATGCATAGGTGTGTCCTAACGTTTCACCGGTAGCATATTTGCTTTTCTGATCTCTCATTCGCTCAAAATCACTTTATTTTTCATGCCTTACTTATTATTTTCGTCTTAATCTCTTGCGTATCCTTCTGTTGTTTCTTCTGCTCCCACCTTTTCTTCTTCCTCCACTTGACCCAAATTACTCAAATCCGTCTTTTCTCTCATCCTTTTTTCATTTACCTCTCACTCTTATCCATCTCTTCCCCTCCTTCATTGTGTCCCTCTTTTTCCTCATCTCTCACCCTGTGTGTCTGATGAGATGTGATGGGGCACTGACCCAGCTTTCATATGTTAGATTAAAGGACCATAGCACAGAGTTAAAAATATCCAACACACACAAGCTAGCAAAGCCTGGTAGATCAACCCTGGGACCAGTGCCATCTGCTCCCATGAGACAAACGGAGAAAGAGGGAGGGCAAAAGGAGGTAAACAGAGGAAGAGAAAGGAATGCAGAGGGGATTGACCTGTCTCTGAATTACAAAATACGTCCTCGTTCGGCAAATATGACACAGAAAGACAGGTTTATATAAAGATGGAAAGGAGAGACATTTGGTAGGAGGAAGAAAATTTGAGAACGATGAGAAAAATATTATTCCTCCCAAAATATTACACACAAGACTCACCACGCCCTCCTCAGCCGGAGCATTATCACCAACGACCAGCATGACTGGGCACCTGCAAGAATGAGAATTGAGAATTTAGTCTGATCACACAGGCGTATGTAAACGTGACTACTAGACTAGTCAGAGTCAAATTAACATAGTCCTCACCTCAGGGTCTTCGCATTTAGCACAGTGCCACTGCGGTTCATTTCCAAATCCCTGCGGCTAGGAAAAAACAGATTTTTTTTATTCAATGCATGCATTATGCATCAATTTCTATACATTAATGAGGAGGTGTGCAGTTACCTGTTGTACATATTCCAGAAGAGCTGTAGGTTAAACTGGTTGATGGTGTTATTGATCTGTTGGCGGTAGTTTTGCACAATTTCTGTGTTGCTCATAAGCTCTTCCTGTAATTCAAATACAATAATACATGTTATGTTAGCTAAATATTTAGCTTGAGATTTAACATTGATATTTATATTTTAAAAATTAAATCTTAGATATGTATTTACTATTATTCTAATACTTATTATTCATTCATAAGGTTACTCAATACTTGTAGCCTACCCATAGTGAAACACGTAGATTAATTTGTACCTGGCTGAAGAGGTGGGCCAGGACAGTGTCTGGTAAAGCACTGGTGAGTCCTGAAAGTTTTGTGGCAGCCCAGTCGATCCATCCTTTCCCATTGGGGTCAATGTTGAGTAGAACTAGACCCTCCACAAGATCTGGGAAAATCAGCTACAGGTAGAGAGTACAATTGAATTGCACTAAATGTGAATGAAAAGACCACTGAACAAACATAAAATTCTGACATTTAGTACTAACAGCAAATTTGGCGAGGATGTAGGCACCAGCCCCGACTCCAATTCCCACAATGCTCTTGAAGCTATAGAAAAGAGAACATTGAGTCATTTAAATATGGGGATTTTAGGAATGGATATCATTGCATTAGCATAACAGGTTTAATCTGACTGACCCAAAGTGTTGCACCACACTAGGAAGCATCCCAGCTAGCTGGTCCATTGTGGGATACTGATACCTAGAAATAACAAGATTCAGAATAAATATTGATATCTTGAGTTGCATGGCTCTCTGAAATACTTGATTCTGATTCATCAATTGCGGCATTAAAGGGAAAGTTCACTGAAAAGTGAAATTTCTGTCATCATTTACTCACCATCAAGTTATTCCAAACCTGTATTAGATTCTTTCTTCTGTTGAACACAAAGGAAGATATTTGGAAGAAAGTTTGTAACCAGGCACCTCCATTGTAGGGGTGGGGGGGACTATGGAAGTCAATAGAGTACCTCAGGGATGACGCATTTTTGTAGGCAAAACCCGGAAGCGAGTTAGAATTTTAGGGCTTCCGGTTCCAACGCCGTAAAGTCTATGGGTTTTTTGAATGGGTTTTTGCTAAATCGCCTGAAATAAGGTCTGTGGTTAACAAAGCCTCTAAATATTTTCACGTTTTGATCTATGACATAAAACACACCAGTTATAACCCGCTTGTGATTTTTTAAACCTTTACTGTGTCTTAAAAAACGGCGGTTGCTAACAAATTGCTAAAAGGGACTACTTCCTTTGGCGGGGACTTTAGACGTCATCATTAAAAACGGGACATTTGGACAGCATTTCTCATAAAAAAGTGTATAAGTATTCATACACAGCGCAGATCATAATCAGCGAACATGTTTTTAAATAACGTCGTTTTTTTTAAATACAGTTTGAAGAACCTTGGTGGTGACGTCGTTGATCCGCGACCATGGTGTGCTGTAGTCCGTTTATAGCCTACTGTTAGCCTTTTATATCTGACGACTTTATTTAGGCTTCAAAATGTATTTATGTTGTTTTAACTTGTAAAGATTATCTTGATAGACAAAACGTGTAAGTGTCATAACCCTTTGTTAAACACAGAGCTTATTTTCTGCGATTTTCCAAAAGTCTACGGGAAAAATGCATAGGCTTTCAACCGAGGGAACCCGTGCGCCGCTAACTTCCAGGTTGGCCTACAAAAACGCGTCATCCCTGAGGTACTCTATAGACCCCTTAATCGCCTACGTCACTGTGACGTCACCGCTCTAGCTGGAGGCAAAACATAAATAAGAACTAATAGCGGGCGCGCTAAAAATTTGAGGTTTTGACTTTAAAATGTCATCTTGTTGTGTTTTTGGCTGCCAGAATAGAAGGAACAGGACTTTTGGTTCAAAACTAAAGTTTTACCAGATCCCGGCAGACATTCCTTCACAGAAATCAAAAAGATAATTGTGGTTGAAAGCAATACAGCATACAGACTGGACGGAGACGATCATAAATAATACTCGTGTTTACAGTGCACACTTCATATCAGGTAAAATAATCGATGTATATGTAATGGTGTGTTGGTTTTATCTAGTACAAATCAGCAAGTTTCTGTTTTATAGATGAAATGTCGCCAACTTTCAGCACACTAGCTAGCTTAAATGTTAAACAAACATACAGCAATAGATGTGTGTGCCATCCTTTGAATGGTCTCTTAAAATAATCCACATTGCTAGCCATAATCATAGTTAGCCCAGCGTTAGGTTACATTAGACAGTAAGCCTTGACAAAATTCCCCGAACCACCCGAAAGTAATTCATATGTTGTCTAGGAAATATCCAAAACGTAAGTTAATTTACAAAAATAGCTGTCACGGTCCCGCAGAGTCAGTGACTGTACATATTCGGACAGTTCTGAACCTTCTTCTGCATTTATGTTTAATAAATCCCTCCGAAAACATGCTAGCTTACGCTTGTCAACATTGAGTCCAGCGTCTCTTTTTGCCTCCAGCTAAGCCCCGCCCACCAAGAAACGTTGCAATGTTTACAAACTTTTAAGGGGTCCATAGTGCCCCTGTTCAGTTTCCCCTAATCTTCAAAATATCTTCCTTTGTGTTCGTCAGAATAAAGAAATATACACAGGTTTGGGACATTTGAGGGTGTGTAAATAATGACAGAATTATCATTTTTGGGTGAACTATCCCTTTAATATCAATTCGCTACGTTCATGTCTCTCCGCGGACTCGCGCGCTTTTGTTTCATCCAAACGCAACTGGCGCCATCTTGAGTCTCAGTAATCGACTGTAGTGAAAATTCCCTCAGAAGATTAATTTTACTCTAATATTGACGCGGTGTTCGTCTTGTTGCTATGCCAACTGTTGATCGTACGTTCTTCTTTAGGGAGGCTTTAAGATCATATACAGGTAAGATTATTAATAATTTCAACTTAAATCAATATTTCATGTCCACGTAGCCTATTAATTTATTTGGCGAGTAGCCATGCAATAAGTTGGATAACCCAGGTGAAAAAATACTATAGTAATTTATAGTAAATACTATAGTGTTTTGAAACCATACTATAGAAAAGTACTTGAATTAATTTGTTGTGGTAATTCTATAGTTGCTGTAGTAATATGACAACTAAACAAATTACGTTACCCAATACTGTACTAAGTTGTATATTATACTACAATACACTACAGTTTACTGTAGTAAAAACTAAAGTATACTACAGTATTTATTACAGTTGATCAGTTCACTATAGTTAATACTACAGTATGCTGTAGCATTCATTAAATACTATAATATATACAGTATACTACAATTTACTATAGTATGGTTCAAAAACACTATAGTATTTACTATAAATTACTACAGTATTTTTTTTACCTGGAAATGTACTTTACAGTAATACAATTATTTATTTATTTAACCTGTTTACTGTCACCTGCCTTTTTAGATCTGAACTTAATGGTTGTACTTCATGAATGCGAATATATCACTAAGGTTGGTATTTAAAGAAGATTGTTCCAGATTATTGCAGTGACAGTTAACAGGCTAAATTAGTTATTTTCCGTAACGATTGACTGTCAGTACATATATTTCTTACCGTGTGTAAAATGGCTAATACTGGTCTATATGTTAATGTGTGCGTTCATCATACCCTTGTGGCATCTGGGGGGCACCAATGTGCTGGCCTGGGGCATCCACGTGGCACACCACAAAGTGCTTAGTGATCTCCTGCATGTCTTCATTGTGGAAGAAGGTGTTGAAGCACAGCTTGTCTGCTCAGAGAAAAAGAGCAAGACATTGTAGCCCTTACAAAAACGTATTGCGTTGTTACCTTGGTAAAATGAGGATGTACAGATAGTGTGATAGTGTGGCGTGAATGATTGTGTTCCTATACCATGCCTGTGGTATTTACATCCTACATCTCCAACAACCATATATAATACATTGTTAACCCAGAATCCATTGGATTCCCTTTCGTAATGTCGTACATTATATAACATTACTGATTATAAAAGAATGCTTCAAATTTGGGGCAGTTCTGTAAATCGTTTTCTCTGTCCGCTCATCTCTCCTGCCATTGGCCTACTTAGATCATAAAATGAACAAACAAAACAACTTCAGTGTTCTAGCTAACTGCTCAAGCGGCGCTAATAACTCATTTTAGATCATGCCATCTTCCTAATCAACATCAAATGTATTTTGGCAGGTCTTCAAGTTATTTAAAGGAATAGATTGCCCCAAATACTGACTCATCCTTATGTCGTTCCAATCCCATATGCTGTTACCTGTTCCATGGAGTACAAAAGTAGAAATTTTGGAAGTCGCCCATATAACTTGTGTGCTTTATTATAAGTCTTCTGAAACCAAAATAAAATAAAAGTAAAGTAAAATACAATACAGGTTTGCAATGACATTAAGATAAAGTAATTTTTAGATGCACTATTCCTTTAATGGATTTAATGAAGTTCCCAAAAAAACGATTTCTAAAGTTGACATCCCATTCAAAAACTTGCATTCTTAAATGCGCTGCATTGTGGCATGAATCATACCCGAGCTTCTCTACCCTGTAGTGAATGAACCGTTTTTTTTTTTTTCATTCCGTCCCAGCTGTATTGCTCACTTTGCATTTTTTTATATAGGCCAGTGTGTCCTTTCGGTGGTCTGTGTCACTCGCTCGCTCTCGCTCTCTTGCACTGAGTCATGTTTTGTGATGGAAGAATGGCCATGCATACTAATACATGTATCTGCAGCAGAGAGGAGATTCAGAGTTATTCTATGCCGCAGTGCTGACCTTCCCCACTCCCCTCCCCAACACTGCATGATGGGTATGTTTTTGTGACCTACATATTTCTCTCACTCTCTTTCTTGCACTGCATAAGAATAAGAACAGGCAGACAATAACACACTCCAGGAATAGATAATGAGGAATGGGCAGATATGGGAGGAGGAGAGGAAGGAATTAGGTGGAAAGAGGAAAGAGAGAGGAGCAGTAGAGGACAGGAAAGCCGTGTTGCGAGTGATGAAAAGAGCTCTCAGCCAAGGTTACGAGTCATTTAATTCCGGCACATTTTACAGAATGTGGAATCCAATATCAAGGTCAATAGTGACTCTGCTGAGTCTGACCCATAAATGCATCTACTGTTCCTTATCATGGCATAGATTAAATTCCTATAATTCATATTTAGTACAAACATTAATAGACTTTTTAATAGACATTCATTCCCCCTTTTTATAGCAACTAAAAAGTAGCTACAATGAACAAAAAAATATATATGTTCAAAATAATTCTTAAATGTTTAAATCACCCAAAAATGAAAATTATCCCATAATTTACTTATCCTCAAGCCATCCTAGGTGTATATGACTTTCTTCTTTCAGTCTAATACAAAACATATCATGGCTCTTCCAAGCTTTATAATGGGAGTGAATAGTAACCAATATTTTGAAGACCAAAAAAGTACATCCATCCATTATAAAAGTAATCCAAACTGCTCCAGGGGGTTAATAAAGGCCTTCTGAAGCGAAGCGATGCATTTTTGTAAGAAAATATCCATATTTATCACTTTATAGGCTATAATCACTAGCTTCCGGTAACATCCGTCCAAGCGTTCCTCAAGTTCCGGCTTATGACGTAGGATGTAGGTGTAGCGTAAGCTTATTTGAGAGTAGAAACTCAAGCTCCTCTGACATTTACTCTTTAAAAATTCTCGTTTTAGACTTCTAATTTGTGACTGATGTTTTGTTTTGCTCTATCCTCTGCACTTCCATGTTCGTCAATACGTCATACGCCCGGTCAAAGTTCACTCTTCTGCCGGAATCGACTCACGTACGGATGCCAGTGATTCTAGTTTATAAAGTTGTAAATATTTTTCTTACAAAAACACATCGCTTCGCTTCAGAAGGCCTTTATTAACC